>NC_133666.1:408664619-408845473 GCF_037893015.1 Macrotis lagotis
TTTCCATTTTATAGATGAGAAAATTGAGGTGCAGGGAAATGAATTTTTACAGCAAATAGAGGGGAAATAAAGAGGGATTTGGCATTAGAATATCTAGCTTCGAATTTGACTCTGTTACTTACATCAGTTCTGGGATCAGTTTCCTTACCTATAGAATGAAGGTTGGTTTGTACTAGACTATATGTAAAGTAAAAATGAAGATATCGCTCAGTTTTCAGAGAGAGATAGATACTTCTTTCCTATTGTCTTCAACATGCACATATGCACAACTCATTGAAAATCTATCAGCTCCCTGATGACAAAATATTAGATCTGGAAGAATCTATATGTTTAAGCTTTTTATAGATGAAGAAACTGAGATGTAGGTAAGTTGAAAACAAGTGCTTATTGTCACACAGGAGTTCAGGGCAGGACGTAGACAAACCCAGAACTCTTTTGACTCCCAAGCCAGTGCTTTTACTACTATGCCAAATTTCCTTTCATGAGAGCTATAATATCAAAATGGTTCTTACTGTATTGTTCAATCCATTCTTTTTGGTTTTGTTTTAATCATTCTGACTTTTAAAAAAAATCATTCTGACTAAGGAAATCCGAGGTCCAAATGGCTGTTTTTTTCCATTTCCTTGTTGAGTCCAGATAGAATTAAATTATTGAACTACTGAATCTCTGGGGGCCGGGTGGGGTGTTAGGATTTGTTTCCCTTACCTCATGCCACAGAATATGTGGCAAAATGGATAGAGATTTGGATTTGGAGATTGAGAGATTTGAATCCTTATCCTCTCTCAGCTATTTCTTAGCTTTGTGACCCTGGCTGAGTCACTTTGCCTTGTTCAACCTCAATTTCCTCATTTGTAAAATGATGATAATTATATCATCCATCTCAAAGGGTCCTTGTTGGGATCAAAAGGATCAATATATGTTAAAAGTTTTGTAAACTTTTTATGATTGTTGCATAATACTTGGACTGGAACTAGGGGCAGGACCTCCCTAGTGGCAAATCAAGGATGTGTTATATATATATATATATATATATATATATATATATATATATATATATATATATATATACACACACACACACACACACAGAGGGGGGAAATTAAGAGTAGGATTAAAAACTCTGGGTTAGTTTGCCAGTTTTCTCCCTAGGCCCTTCCAAGATTGAGACAGAAACAGCTGCAAAATCCAGATAAATAGCACCTGGGAGACGCCCTAATAATAATAAGCCATACAGTCAGAGGCTTAACTCATCAGTGCTAACCCTGGGCTTACAGAATAGATTCACATTGTTTAATCAACATAATTTCAAGTAGTCACATAAAAGCATAATTACTACACGACTAATCTCCCAAACATCTCTCAGCGGGTTGCCTCTCTAAATGTCAGTGTTCCGCACTTTTAAACTTTAGCATGCTACCATCAATTTTTGCAAGGCTAAAAAACAGCAAGAGTAAGATTAATATTCAGGTTTATTGGACACCTAGGCCTTCAGGGCTCAAGGTTAATAGGGTTGCATTGTTTTGCATAAGGATACCATCCCACCCTTGCCATAAAGAGTCACTTTCAGTAACTTAAATGTCTCTACAAGTTTAAAAGTTAATTTAACTATTTGCATGGTTACGGCAACACTTTCACATTATTCCCTGCAAATTATGGAAAGAAAAAACACTAGAATTGAGAACCTTAGACTGATTTTCAACTCTAATAAATCAGTCTTTTGGACTTTTTGCAAGGGTATAAATTGGACCTCAATAATGTCACTATAAATTTGTTTGACATAAATCAGTCCTATCATTATCTAAATTTGAATAACTAGATAAGATGACCTCTGAGGTTTCTTCTAGCTTGGTATCTGTGATTCTTTGATTCTGTTAAAAATTAGATCCAAAGAGGTATTTATAGTGATGGCTCCTCACTTTCCTAGAGACAATTGCTGCTTGATTAGCTTCAAGTCTTTTTTTTTTTTTGCAAGTTATATCCTGTTTTTATATGGGCAAGTCCTAGGCCTGTGTTTCTGGATTTTATAGAATATTCCTTCATGAGAGTTTCACTTCCCCAACCCAGCTGACTACATTATGAGACAGCATCTTTTTCAGTTATTCTTAGATGATATACTTTTGTCTAACTGGTTAGTTTTAGCTCTTGCCAAATTCTCCTGCCTAATCTTCTATTTCAATATAGTGTAAATGTACAGTAGTCTTCAATTAAGGGGATTTTAAATACCAGACACTTGTGCCATGAATTTAAATTACAGACCCCGAGGGAAAGGTTTGTAGGAAATCTGTCTATATATCAAGATGTTCATCTTCCTTCTCTGGATTTGGATGAAGCAAGAAAATGTCACCTTTCCAAGCACTGGAAATCATACCTCTTTCAATGAAGTCTGAGATCTCATCTTTTTTAACTGCCATGTGAAATCATGTTAAATTTCTAGTTTATTAAAATCCCCAGATTATTATTTTCTATACCAATCTAATGAAAGGGACTGTTTTCATTCTTTCATCCATGCATTCATTCATTCATTCATTCATTCATTCATTCATGTTTGTCTGAACACATGCTTTCATCAGTGTAGGAAACTTTCTATCATTGCAGAGTCACTATTTTTCTATAGTTTTCAGTTCCAGAGACTTGTCTAGGGGAGATCAAAAAGGTTAAACAGGTTGTTTTTTTTATCAGGTTTACAGACCAGATGTTTGAATCTGAACCTAAATATTTATGACCCAGAGCCTGATCCTTCATTCATTAAACCATATTGTACCTTTCAATTTTGATAATAGGTTAGTATTTCATGGGGCATTGTTTCATAATGGCAATATATACATATATATATATATATATATATATATATATATAACTTTTTATTCACTTAATGTTGGCAAAAGGCAATGTTTATACAAATACAAAATATCACTTTCTTAAAATCAGTACAAGTTTTAATGCTTCTGTTTAAAAGTTTGAAGGCAGGTAGCTCAGAGGATAAAGTACCAGGCCTTAAGTTAGGAAGATTGGATCTCAGATACTTACTAGCACATCATTTAGCCCTGTTTGCCTCAGTTTTCTCACCTATAAAATGACCTGGAGAAGGAAACGGCAAACCATTCCAGTATCTTTGCCATGATTATTCCAAATGGGTTCATGAATAGTCGAATAAGAGGAAAACAAATTCCAGTTTAATCCTTACAGTTCAAAGATCTCCTTGTTGCTCTGAAAAACTTAGCCATCTTTCTGAATATGTCAAACAGTTATAGTTGAGGAATAACTTTAGTATTGTCAGAGACAGACCTATGAAATGAGAGTTGGTAGAGGATAGTCAATAGAAGAAGAAAAGTCAGGTATGTGTTGCTACTATGAAAGCAAAAATTTTGCATATAAAACCTTTTTTTTGTATTCTATTAAGAACCCCATAGGCTCACACATGGTATACATACACACAGACACACACACACACATGCACACACATGTGATCATGACATTTCAAATAAATAATTTGGCTCATATTTACTTAAAAGGGCATAGATCTGGAAGGGAATTTGGAGATCATCTAGTCTAACTCCATTTTATATATGAAGAAACTGAGACCTAGAAAGCTAAGATGAATTGATCATAGTTTCTTGGGTAATATTGATTCGAGAAAGTATTTGAACTAAGGCCATAGTTCTAATAGTGGAAGAGCCTTTATAAGTCATCTGCCTCACATGGTTAACATGGAAATATGCTTTGCATGACTTCACAGGTAAAATTTATATCCTATTGCTTGCTTTTTCAATGGATGGGATGGGGGTTAGAGAGAAGAAAAATATTTGGAACTCAAATTTTAAAAAATGGATGTTAAATAAAAAGTATAATTCTACAAAATAAAGAAAACTAAAAGTGAAGTAATCTAGTCCAGCTCTTCATTTTACAAACAAGAAAAGTGAGGTCAAAAGAGATTTAATGATTTGTTCAATGTTGTTACTCAGGTAGTTACTCACTGGCAGAGCTGGGAATTCCCACAACTTCCAATTTAGTCTTTATTACATTGCACCATACTGCCTTCTTTTGAGAGCCAGTCTACTTTCCACTAAACCTCTGAAATACTGCCATAAGTATATTCTATTTTGGGGTGTGCTGCTAAATATCTAGCAATTAATTCTCTAAAAATATATTTTCAGAACAACTTTGAACAACTAAGTCATTTTGACTGATGTAAATGTCCAAATTAACTACAAAAAAACCATGAAAGAAGATGTTATCTGCACCCAGAAAAAAAACCTAAAATATGAATAGGATGATTTTACAGAATATATAATACATACATACATACTTGTATAACTATTGATGGTTAATGGTAACCATCTCTGGTAGGGGGAAGTAAAAAAAAGAAGAAAGGTATATAACTTTATCATATATTTAAAAGAAATAGCATGTTGTACACAATAGATTTCATGTACAATCATCTTTTTTTGTTCTATTATGTTATGAAAATACTCATTTTATTTAATAAATTAAAACAATTTTTAAATGTATGCACAGCACACTTTTAAGTTTCATCTGCACTATTAACATTTTTACCATTACCTTTCAAAGTGTAGACAACTAATAATATAATAGATCAAGCCTGAATTTGTAGCATTTGCCCATTTCTGAGATATAAATGTTTTTACTGTAATAAATGACTTTCAAAAACTTATGTGAGTTGGAGTCAGCACATTTCTAATTGTATCTAATATATAGAGAGTATTTTAGGAAATTTCTTATTTTAAATTTATTCTCCAAGCAAATTTGTCTATGGTATTCCTTATTATCCTTATTTCTTTTTTTTGTTCATCTAATTAGGAACAAGAGAGAATAGGAGCCAAATTATAAATATATTATAAATATAAATGTGAGCCAAATTATTTACTTGTGACAAGGTGCTGCTTATTCCTCAACATAATAACCTTAAGATAGATATTACTGAACTCATTTTTAAAAAATGAAGAAACTTCACAAATAGATTAAAAGTTGCCCAGTGGCAGAGCTGGGACTCAAACGTGCGTCAATCTGATGCTAATTCCAAGGAATCTTTACACTGTACCATGTGCACTATCTCACAGATGCCCTATAGCTGAAAAAAATGTTTTAAAACAAAAGTAAAATTGGTTTCCAGGTTAAGACAATGCTGCCCACAGCTGTTCACTCTCTGTGCCAATGTTTGCTGTACTGTTATGAAGACATAGGGTTAGAGGAGACATCTTTTCCTGAATACCTTTCTGAAAAGAATTTCCTCAATTCCTTAATCCTTTTATGAGTGTATATTACTCCAGAATGGTAACTTCTGATATGTACAAGATTAAGGAAACTGGGGGATTGAAATTTTATAGAGAACAATGGTTTAAAATTAGGTTGGTCCTTTCAGCACTGATTCGTTGGGTGAAAAAGAAACAGAGGAAGATAAATCATCAGTGATGTTGTTCTCTTTTCACCTAGGGCCTGGGTAGGCCCTAAAGCTAAGATTTACCATAATACAAAAGTAGGAAGGTTTGTAATAACCAAAATCCAAGAAAAGGCAATATGGAGCTTATAAGAGAGCAAGACAGTAATAAAAATACTCCAAAAATGGAGGACAATCATAAAGAATGGTCAGGTTCACTGGCTGGAGCCAAAGTGTAAACAGCCTTTACACTAGTAAAGTTTTGTGTCTTTTTATAAGGTTTTTATCTTTGTCGAGTATATCCATGCATTGGGGAGAGTAAGCACAGAGCCTGGACCTGGGAACTGTGCTCATTCAAGCTAGTGAGGGGAGGACAGATCCATGAGGAATGAATACCAACTGATATTCAAAATCTTTTCTGAGGTAAAAAATGGCTTTGGGTCATTATTAATGGATGGTCTTAACTTCTTCATTTAGCAGGTTAGGGAAATATCCTTTGCTTCGTGAAATTTTTTTTCAGAGCTTTTGGACAATAAATCCTCAAATCTTATTCTAGTGACTTGAATAGAGTAGGTACATATTGATAGCAATGTTTAATATGTACCTATTACATTCAAGTCACTAGAAATAATGTCACTTGAATTAATAAAAAGAAAATAAAAAAGATTTTCTTCAAATAGTTTACATTCTACTTAGAGCTTACATTCTACTTAGGATACATAGACACACACACAGACACACATATATACATATATACGTGTGTATATATATAGATAGATAGATAGATAGATAGATAGATAGATAAATAGATAGATATAGATATATATTAAACATAAACACGATGGGACTGTGCATCCCATGAATAGTTACCTTTTACATGGGTAGGAATGAATGGAATTCAGGTAACAACTAGTAATCCCATTTGACGTGGATAGAGTTTTCAAAGAGGAGTAAAGAGAAGTAAAATTGTTTATTATGCCAGGAACTCCTCTCACTACAGATATTTTCACAAGGAGTGTTATTAAATAATGACTTTTCCACCTTGTATTTTGAAGATAATCTTGAAAGTTAATTTTTTTGAGGGGTGGAGCCAAGATGGTGGCATGAAAGCAGAATTTCCTGGGAGCTCCTTCCCCAGGGAACTCCAAAAGCCATCAAATTATGACTCTAGCCAAAATTTAGAGGGGCAGAACCCACAGAAGGACTGAGTGATATATTTTCCCAGTCCAAGATAACTTAGAAGTTCCATGGGAAAGGTGTGTTTCACCAGGACTGGGAGTGGGAAAAAGCCCCAGTCACAGTGCAGCCAGGGGACAGCTTGAAGGGGTGGGGAGAGAATTCAGCTAGACCAGAATGAGTGTGGAGTGAAGAGCACCAGCTGTAGAACCTGCAGCAAGAATCAGGAGAAACCAGTCTGCACCTCCAGTGCACAGCTCACAGAGAGGACAGTAAGGAGGCCAGGGAAGAAGGCAGAAATATCTCTGCTCTCTTTTGGGGCAGGACACTGATGTTTGCCCACACTCAGATCCAGGTTGCAGTTTGGGCTTCCATAATAAGATAGCCCAGCAGGTCTCTTCCTTACAGCTCCAGGGCAGAGGGTAGTGATGTGGTCATCTACATATCAAAGCACAGGCAATTGAGAATAAGACCTTGGAGGAATAAAGTTCCCAGTGGGGTGCCCACCCCCCCTAAAAAACCCAAAGTCTTGGAAGAGCTGTAAATTAGTTCTGGGCAGAGGAAATGAGTAAACAGCAGAAAAAGAAGAATCTGACCATGGAGAATTATTTAATCCCATGGAAGATCAAAACACACACTCAGATGATGACAAAATTGAAGCTTCCATATTCAAAACCTCCAAGACAAATAGAAAATGGGCTCAGAATATGGATGCGCTCAAAAAAGACTTGGAAAAGCAATTAAGGGAGGTGGAGGAAAAAATGGAAGGAGAAATGAGAGTGATGCAGAAAAATCACGAAAACCAAATCCATACCTTAGTGAAAGAAATACAGAAAAATACTGAAGAAAATATGTTAAAAGCCAGTTTAGATCAAATGGAAAAAGCAAAACAAAGGGTAAATGAGAAGAATGCCTTTAAGAGCAGAACTGGCCAGCTGGAAAAGGAGATAAAAAAGCTCTCTGAAGAAAATAATTCATTCAAATGCAGACTGGAACTAAAGGAAACTGATTACTTTGCAAGAAATCAGGAAGAAATAAAACTCTTCCAAAAAAGCCAAAAATCAGAAGAAAATGTGAAATATCTCATTTGAAAAACAACTGCCCTTAAAAACAGATCCAGAAGAAATAATTTGAAAATTATTGGGCTATCTGAAAGCCATGATCAGAAAAAGAGCCTAGACTTCAGTTTTCAAGAACTAATACAGCAAAATTGCCCTGAGATCCTAGAAGTAGAGGATAAAAATAGAAATTGAGGGAATTCACCGGTCACCTCCCGAAAGAGATCCCAAAAGAAAAACTTCCAGCAATATTATAGGCAAACTCCAGAATTCCCAAGTCAAAGAGAAAATACTAAAAGCTGCCAGAAACAAGCAATTCAGCTACCATAGCTCTATATTTAGGATTACACAGGATCTGGCAGCATCTGCATTGAGGGCTTGTAGGGCTTGAAATATGATATTCCTAGAGGCAAAAGATCTTGGTTTACAACTGAGAATCAACTACCTAGCAAAACAGAACATCCTCTTTCAGGGCGAAAAAGATGGATTTTTCAAACTTTCCTAATGAAACAACGAGAGCTGAACAGAAAGTTTGATCTCCAAGTACAAGACTCTGGTGAACCATAGAGTGGGTGGATGAGAAGGACTATCTATGAGGAACTTAATGATATTGAATTTTTTGTACTCCTGCATGGGAAGAAGATATTGATAACTCATATGAACTTTCTCATTTATAGGAGCTATTAGAAGGAGCATATATAGACAGGGCACAGGAAGGAGCAGAATATAATGGTATAATATAGAAAAAAGATGCAGTCAATGGGTGATAAAGGGAAGTACTGGGAGGAAGGGAAAGGAGATGAAGAAGCTAAGAAATTTCATATAAGAGTTAAGAAAAAGCTTTTCCAATGGAGTGGAATGGGGATGAGCCTTCATTCTCACCAGAAATGACTCAGAGGGGTAATAGCATACACACTTAATTGGGTATAGAAATCTATCTTACCCTAGAAAAAAATGAGAAGAAAGGGATGGGATAAGGGGGAATGGGGGGAGGAAGGAGGGAATAGAAGATAGAAAAGAGGGAAGATTGTGGGAGAGGGTACTCAGATACAACATACTTTTGGACAGGGCCTGGATGAAAAGAGAGAGAGAGAGAGAATAGACTAAATCAGAGTAGGGAGGAATAGAGTGGAGGGAAATACAGCTAGTAACAGCAACTGTTTGAAAAAATATTGAAGCAACTTTTCTGATGGACTTATGATAAAGAAAGCAATTCACCCCAGAGATAGAGTCGTTGGAATATGAACACAGTCTGAAGTACATTTTTTTCTCTCTCTCACTATTTTTGAGATTTCTCATCTTCTTGTGGGGGGGGGGGTTATGTTTATTCTTATAACAAAATTATTGTAATAATATAAAATAAATCATAAACAGAAATTTAAAAAGAGAAGTGAGGTTGGAAAAGAGGTAGGTGCTATTTTGCAGGAGACATTAAATTATGGACAATAGAGGTTGTATTAGAGATAATAAGGAAAACTACGGCTTTGTTAGCAGGGTGGTGACACAGTTAAAACTGAGACTGAAGGTTATTTTATCAGAACTGTGAAAGATTGGAGAAGAGAAAGGGTAGATACATGAAGAACAGTTAGTAGATTAATTGAGTAGTCTAGATTGAGAGATGATAAAGGCCTAAACTAGGATAAGGTTGTATGAGACAAAAGGGACACATATGAGGAAGATTGGGATAGAATCAAAAAGACTTGGAAAATTATTGGATATAATTGGGGGGGGCACAGAGAAGAATCATAAATGATCCCAAGAGCTAAAAACCTGGAAGGGCGTATTTGGCGGGAGGCAGAGGTGAGACTGCTGCTCATGTTGGTGGGAGAAGCTTAGAGGATTGCTAAAATGAGTCTACAGACTCATTTTACATACAGCATATCATAGGAAGACCAGTTGTACTAAAATTAAATTCTGGAGTTGATTATGGAGGTGTTCTGGCTTGCCTGGATAGCTACATGAATATAGCTCTGGAACAAACAGAAAAATGTATAAATGAACAACTAAAGAATAAGTATGGGCATGTATTTATCTGAGGAAAAAATGTGTTATATATAAGTACACAGAAGAGAAGAATATGAAGATACCAGGAAAGGAATAATTTTTATATTTTCATATATTTTTTGAAAATTATTTTATTATTATTATATTATATTTTATTATATATTATATTATATATTAATTATATTATATTATTTTATTATTATTTTTGTTCTATAAATTTTCTGTTTTCTTTATAGTTTATACACTGACTTGGGGGGAGGAATTATTTTAAATATACATAAATTAATGATTTCAGTTGTACAGAGAGTTCTTTCTCCCTTAACGTTTTGGCAACTCTCTTATGGCATTGTGACATATTTCTTATGTCATTAATACAAATAAAAAAACGTGAAAGGTAAAAAAATAATCCTGAAAGACTGGAAGAATTATGACATTTTTAACAGAAACAGGGAAATTAGGAGAACTAGATTTAGAGTGGGAAAGATTAAAAGATACCCTTTTAGATATATTGAGTCTCAATCATCTCAAGCCTACTCTATGCTTTTCTAAGAATCTTCCACAGAGGATTTCACTGCAGGCTTTTATATGGCACTTTTCATGTTCATGGTAGACTCATTCTCTCTATAAATTTTCTTTAATTTTTGCTACATAATTGGTTCGTTCTCTTTGCCAGTCAGATATGCCCTTCATGTCCTACATTAATTCATATACACTAATTGTTCTAATTATTTTATTTATACTAATCATGCATCTTTCAATTATATTTTGAGTTATTTGTATTACTTTTATTCTTCTTCAGAAATTGTAGTTTCAGGATTGATTTTAATTGATATTTTATTTTCCTAATACATAATATGAAAGTTTTTCACCATTCATCCATATGCATATATATGTATATATGTATACACACATACACACACACACACACACACACACACACACACACACACACACACACACACATATATATATATATATATATATATATATATATATATATACATATTTTTAAGTTGCAAAATTTCCTTCCACCCTCCCCTCAGCAGTGAAGTCAGGCAAATATTGTACATACATATTTGTATTAAACATTTTTACAGATTAGTCATTTTTGGTATGAGGAAATTGGATTAAGGGAAAGAAGTATAAAAGATTTTTTTTAAGTAAATGTAATGTTCATCAGATTCTGAAGGATTTTTTTATGTTTTGCTTTGTTTTTCTTCCTCTGGATGGGGATAATATTATTTCTAGCTGGCCCAATAGGTCTAATGTCCTAGCATTCTGAATTGCTGAGAGCAGCTGCATCCATCAAGCCTGATCATCTCACAATGTTGTTGTTAATCTGTACATTGCTCTCTTGGTTCTGTTCCCTTCACTCAGTATCAGATCCTGCAATTCATTTGATGCTTCTCTAGAGTCAGACCATTTATGATATCTTATAGAACAAGAGTATTTTATAATATTCCTATACCATAACTTGTTTAGCCAATTGATGGGCATTCCCTCAATTCCCAATTCTTTGCCACCACATAGAGAATTGGTATGAATATTTTGGAATTGTGGGACTTTTCCCATTTTTTATGATTTCTTCTGGATATAGACCTACAATTGGAATTGCTGGGTCAAAGGGTATGAACAGTTTTATTGGTCTTTGGGCATAGTTCCATATTTCTCTCCAGAATGGTTTGGATCAGTTCACAACTCCACTAGAATTGCATTAATGTCCCAGTCCTTCCACAACCTCTCCAACATTGATCATTTTTCCTTTTTTTTCATCTTAGCCAATCAGATAGTTGTGAGGTGATATCTCAGAGTTGTTTTAATTTGTATTTCTCTAATCAATAATAATTTGGAGCATCTTTTCATATGATTATATATAGTTTTAATTTCATTTGAAAACTGTCTATTCATATCTTTTGATCATTTATCAGTTGGGGAATGTCTTGTGACATCAATTTGAAGTAGTTCTCTATATATTTTAGAAATGAGTCCTTTATCAAAACTCCCAGTTGTCCTAATTATTTCCCAGCTTTCTGCCTTCCTTCTAATTTTTGGCAGCAATTCATATACAGTCTACTACTTGTTTGGTCATAAGTTTGTCCCCTTTCCATAGATCTGATAGATAATTTCTTGGCCTAGTAATTTATATATGGTGCTTCCCTTTATGTCTAAATCCTGTACCCATTTTGACCTTATTTTGGTACAGGATCAGAGATGTGGGTCTATGCCTAGTTTTTGCCAGACTCTTTTTCAGTTTTCCCAACAATTTTTGTCAAATTGTGAGTTCTTATCTCACTGTTGGGTTTGTCAAATAGTAGATTACTATAGTCATTTACTACTGTTTCTTTTAAACTATTTCTTAACCAGTACCAGGCTGCTTTGATGACTATGGCTTTATGTTATAGTTTTAGATCTGGTAGAGCCAGATCACCTTCCATTGCATGTTTTTTTTTCCACCAGTTCCCTTGCTATTCTTGATCTTTTGTTGCTCCAGATGAATTTTGTAAAATAATTATTTTTTAGGTTGATTGGTATGGCACTGATTAAATAATTTAATTTGGATAGAACTGTCATTTTTATTCTATTAGCTTGACCTAACCATGAGCAAATGACATTTTTTCCAATTATTTAAATCTGACTTTATTTGGGTGAGAAGAGTTTTACAATTTTGTTCATACATTTTTCTGGGTTTTTCTTGGGAGGTAGATTCCCAAGTATTTAATCTTGTCTAGGATCACTTTAAATTGAATTTCTCTTTCCCTCTCTTGCTCTTGGACTTTGTTGTTCATATATAGAAATGCTGATGATTTATATGTGTTTGTTTTATATCCTGCTACTTTGCTGTATTTTTAAATTGTTTCAAGGAGTTTTTTAGATGATTTTCTCAGGTCTTCTAAGTATACCATCTAAAAGGTGAAAACTTTGCTTCCTCACTGCCAATTCTTCTTCCTTCAATTTCTTTTTTCTTCTCTTATTGCTAAAGCTAACGTTTCTAATACTATATTGAATTGTAATGGTGATAACGGGCATCCTTGGTTCACCCCTTATTGGAAATGCTCCAACCTTATCCCCATTACATATAATATTTGTTGATAGTTTTAAATAGATACTTATTATTTTAAGGAAACTCCATTTATTCCTTATCATTTTACTGTTTTTAATAGGAATAATGTTGCATTTTATCAAAGGTTTTTTCAGCATCTATTAAAATATATTTCTGTTGGTTTTGCTATTGATATGTTCAATTATGTTGAGTGTTTTCCTAGTATGGAACAATCTCTGCCTAGCTGCAATAAATCCCAACTGATCATGATGTGTTATCCTAGTAATAACTTGCTCTAGTCTCATTTCTAAAGTTTTATTTACAATTTTTGCATCAAAGTTCACTGGGGAGATTGGTCTATAATTTTCTGTTTTGGTTCTTCCTGGTTTGGGTATCACACCATATTGTTGTCCTAAGAAGAATTTGGAAGAATTCCTTTTCTATTTTGTAAAAAATTTTATTTATTTAGGGCAATGAGGTTAAGTCACTTGCCCAAGGTCACACAACTAGGTAATTATTAAGTGTCTGAGGTCATATTTGAACTCAGGTCTCCTGACTCCAGAACTGATACCCTATCCATTGGTCAACCTAGATGCTCTTTCTCTTCTATTTAAAAAAAATATATTTTATGTACAATTGGAATGAATTGTTCTTTAAATGTTTGGTATAATTCACTTGTAAATTTATCTGGGCATGAAAGACTTTTTTTATTAAGTCTATTGATGGTTTCTTCAATTTGGGGTTATTTAAATCTGTTATTTCCTCTTCTGTTAATCTAGACAGTTTTATTTTTGTAAACATGCATCGATTTCATTTAGGTTAACAAATTTATTGGCATACAGTAAGGCAAAGTAACTCTGAATTATCTCTTTAATTTCCTCATCATTGGTGGTTAGCTCACCGTTGTCATTTATTTTAGGGGTTTTTTTTGTAAGGCAATGGGGTTAAGTGGCTTGCCCAAGGTCATACAACTAGGTAATTATTAAGTGTCTGAGATTAGATTTGAACTCCGGTACTCCTGACTCCAGGGCCAGTGTTCTATCCACTGTGCCACCTAGCCGTCCCCTTTTTCATTTTTAATACTGATAATTTGGCTACCTTCTTTCTTTTTAAAATCAGAATAACCAAGGATTTATCTATTCTTATTGACTTTTTCATAAAACCAACTCTTAGTTTTATTTATTAGGTCAATGTTTTTCTTGCTTTCAATTTCGTTAATCTTTCCCTTGATTTTCAGAATTTCTTTAGCTTTATTAGTTCCAGCCTCAATTCATTGATCTCGTCTTTCTCTATTTTCTTCATATAGGCATTTAGAGATATAGAATTTCTACTCAAAACTGCCTTGGCTGCATCCCATAAATCTGAGTATGAAGTATCATTTCTATGTTTTGTTGGATATAATTATTGATTTCATTTGTTGTTTGATACACTCTTTATTTAAAATTAAGTTATTTAGTATCCAATTAGGTTTTGGTTTATCTTCCTGTGACCCTTTATTACATGTAATTTTTATTGTATCATGGTCAGAGAAGTAAGCATTTATTATTTCTCCCTTTCTGCCTTTGATTATGAGGTTTGTATGCCCCAGTACATGGTCAATTTTTGTATAGGTGCCATGTACTGCCAAGAAAAAGTTATATTCTTTTCTAGCCCCATTAAGTTTTCTCCAGAAGTTTAATCATATCTAAGTTTTCTAAGATTTCATTCACTTTCTTAACTTCCTTCTTGTTTATTTTGTGACTAGATTTATCTAGTTCTGAAAGAGAAGGATTTGAGTTCCCCTATTATTAAAGTTTTGCAGTCTGTTTCCTTGTAATTCACTCAGCTTTTCCTCTAGGAATTTGGATTCTATATCACTAGGTGCATAAATGTTTAATAGTGATAAAACTTCATTACCTATGTTTGCTTTTCAGAAAATGTAGTTTCCTTCCTTGTCCCCTTTAATGATATACATATTTTTCTTTTGCTTTATCTGACCTCAGGATCACTACCCCTGATTATTTTTTTACTTCAGCTGAAGCATAACATTTTTCTGCATCCTTTTACCTTTACTTTGCGTGTATTTCTCTTCTTCAAATGTTTTTCTTGTAAATCACATATTGTAGGATTCTGGCTTTTAATCCATTCTGATATCTAATTTTGTCTTATGGAACAGTTCATCCCATTTACATTTACAGTTAAGATTACTAATTCTGTATTTCCCTCCATGCTATCTTTCCTTATTTATATTTTTCTTTTTCCTTTCCTCTTATTTTTCTTCACTAATGGTTTATTCCCTTTTGCCTTTAACTTTTCTTTTAAAATTTAACTTTCAGTTTATTTTCACATATACTTTTGCTTTTGTTTTTACTTTTAAGCATAGTTTATTTCTTTGATGAATTTTTTCACAATTGTTCTGCATGACTCTCATTTCTTTTTTTCTTTTCCCCTCTCTTCTTTGTTTTTGTTGTTTTAGTTTTTTTGCAAGGCAATGGGGTTAAGTGATTTGCCTAGGATCACACAGCTAGGTAATTATTAAGTGTCTGAGACTGAATTTGAACTCAGATCCTCATGACTCCAGCCCAGTGCTCTATCCATTGCACCACCTAGCTGCCTCTCTTTGTTTAAATTTTTTTTAAAGTTCTTATATGGACTTTTGGATTTGAGTCCAATTCATAGAATCTTTTGACACTTCCCCTGTGAGTAATTTTTCACTGCTTTCTTCTTCCAAAATGGCATTGTTACTATCTTTATCTGAAAAGTAGTTTCCTATAGTGAGCTCTCTTTTAGCTTTTTTTGCTCATCTTTGTCGTTATAGCTCTGCTCTTGGGATATAGGAAATATAGTTCCAAGCTTTTTAGGCTGGGGTCTGATCCCTGGCTTGTCTTTTGCCAAGATGTTGCCTATGCAGTCCAGATCTTGCCTTTGTAGAGGTTTATTTCCTCCTTTATGTCCAAGTCCTGCCTATGTAATGGTTTGTTCCTAACCCAGTCCACTCTTTTGTTTTGGTATTCCTAGGGTTCAGATTTTGTTTCAGGCTGCTTGCTTGCTTGCCATCTAGCTGCTGGGATCTAGACTGTTGTCAGGCTTTTGGGACCTGGACTGCATTGTGGCGTAACACCTCCTGCTTGCTTTCACCTTCTCCAGTGTTACTTGGTTTTACTTCCCCTTTTCCCCAAAGAGACACATCTTCACTGCAGATCCTCCATGATGTCTACCACTGAAAACTTCTTTGGATCTTCTCTTTTTCTTGGTGGAATCTGTAGCTCTAATGTCAGTGCCGAGGCTTCATTTATCTTAAGTAGGGAAAAGTTCCAGGAGTATGCTAGCTGCATGCTAGCTTCATGCTACCATTTTGGCTCCATGCCAGAAGTCCTCAATCTTTCAGGACTGATAATTATCAAAAGAATATAGGTGTTAGAAAAATCACCATTTGTAATAAGGAGAAATTTAGAATCATTTAAAGCACTGAAGATTTCTGAGTCAGACTTGGTGATTTTCTAACAAAATGGAGGAAGGATTAAAGAGTGGAGGGCTTGGAGAACAAAAAGGAGATTAATACAATATTCTTTGTTTTTAGGTTTTTGCAAGGCAAATGGGGTTAAGTGGCTTGTCCAAGGCCACACAGCTAGGTAATTATTAAGTGTCTATGACCAGATTTGAACCCAGGTACTCCTGACTCCAAGGCCCGTGCTTTATCCACTACACCACCTAGCCACCCCTACAATATTCTTTATAAGTGGCAGTGATCATCTGAAATAGAATGTTTATAGCAAGAGTGTAGTAATGTGAGATATTGTTGATAGAGAATACACAAATTATTGGCCTTTTTGTGGTGAATGGGAATGAAGAGATGAGTATTCTTCTGAACTTGAATGTCTGAATGAACTAAAACATGGTAGTGACATCAATAGAATTTAGATAATTTTTCTTCTCCTTAGTTATCAAAGAAGACCAAAATGACATCACTATGTTTGGGACAAATTACAGTGTATCTGACTAATCAGACCAATATGAATTCAAGAATGTTCTACCACATACTGGGCACAAATAGTCCATGTGAACACCTGGATTGGGTATTCTAAACTTATGCATGTCATGATTCCTCAGCATTGCTTCTATTGTGCCTTTCTCATGGAGTGCAGCATCCTCACTGATAAGGGCACACCATTCAGGGTGCTCCTGTACCAGCATCATCCGTGCTATTCAGTCAATTCTAAAGTTCTTAAGAGAAACCTTCAGGCTGTCCCAATATAACTTCTTCTCATTCCCTTGTAAGCACTTGACCTGTTTGTGTTCTCTACAAAATAGTCTTTTTGACAAGCATATTTCTGGCATTCTAAAAGCATGAACAGACCATTATAGTTACACTCTCTGTAGTAATGTTGGAATGCTAGGCAGTTTAACTCAAAAAAGGATCTCAGTCTCTGATATCTTCTCTTGCTAGATGTTCTTAAAAATCTTCCTAAGACAATTAAAATGGAAGCAGTTCGTCTGATAATGGTGCTGGCAGATTATCCGGATTTCACAGACATACAGCAATGATGTTAGCACAATGGTTCTGTAGATCTTCAATTTGGTAATTTGTCTAATACCTCTTCTCTCCCACAGTTTCTTTTGGAGCCTCCCAAATATTGAGTTAGCTCTGGAAATTCATGTGTCCACTTCATTGTCAAAGTGTACCTCCCTGAACAGACAGTGCCAAAGTAAGTGAACTTGTCTACAGTACTCAAAACTTCTCCATTTCCTGTAATTGATTGTTCCACATATGGATAGTGTGGTGCTGGCTGATGGAGCCCCTGTGTTTTCTTGGTATTAATTTTTAGATCAAAGTGAGCACAAGGAGCAGTATCTCAACTTCAGAGGTTGCATTGAGTGCATAATCATTTACAAACAGAAAATCACACACCATCACTCCCTCCACTTTGATCTTGGCTTGTACATTTTTTAATTAGAAAAGAAGAGGAAATGAGATCCTATAGACAAAAACAGTGAATTCTGTTTTGGTCATATTGAGTTTGAAATGATTCAGGATATAGAATGATGAAGATGCTAATAGACATGTGTAATGTTAGACATCTAAACACTGACATTAATAGATCAATTGTTTGAACAAGTAGTTGCAAAACAAGTTATTGTATGAAATGCTATAATATTTTTAGCAATCTTTGTTTGAAGTAAGAGAGGACAGCTTTGCAGTCAAAAAGATATATATATATATATATATATGTATATATATATATGAAAATTCTGCCTCTGATGCAAATTAGTTATGTTATCATGGGCAAATTGCTAAGCCATCTAGTGAGCCAGGCAACTCTTCACAATTACAAGCTATAGAAATGTGGTCAGACTGCATCTTTGAAGATTTCATATTAGCAGTGATCCAGAGCGAATAAATTCATATGGTTTGAGTAATAAAATTTGGTCACTAAATGTATAAACATCTATATCTATCTATACTGGCATGAAATTATGTATGTATATGTTTATACACATACATATATATGTATATTTTACATAACAAAACTAAGTCAAGATATCATTCTAAGCATATTAATTTGGATTTTTAAAAATTCTGTGATGGTATCTTGTAAATCATAAAGAGAAGACTCAGAATTTCTTAACTTCAAAAATTCTTTCCCAATGATAATTTTAAAAGCTAATTATTTTTATCAATTACTTTATATCTTCCTAAAATATCAATTAAGTTAGCATAGTGGTGCACTAGGGTAGACAAGATCTAAATAATTGTTCTGAAGAAACCACTACATATTTAGTGGTTCAAAACAGTGGGTATAGAATATATTTCTAAATAAGATAATGGACAGTTATACATGGTTAATACATAAGGTATTAACTTCAAAAGTGTGTGTAATTATGGCTCTGGGTTATCTGCAAGTATATTCCTAACCCACATATTCTGCATATTAAAAAGATACCATATTCAAGGTGTAAGTGACTGTGTGGCATTTCCTTCAAAATTATAGCCAAAAAAAATCTATAATTAAACAAAATCTCTCTTCAATCATTATAAAAATCTCATAATCTTTTTGCTTCTATAAACAGAGACAGATTGCAATATCAGTGAGAAAACCATCATCACATGGTAATTCCATACATTTTTCCATTTTATCTTGAAAGAAGAATCAAGCAAATAAATTCTTCATATTTGAACACTTTGCTCCAACTTACTTATCTTCACTAATTAGTGATAATACTACTGGATTCATCCATAATTATGTTTAGGATAATTGAATTTTTAGTTCACACAAAATACCTTTAATGTTAATCTTGGTTAATAACAAAATTTCTTCAAATATTTCCAAGTAGAAAATGAGTTACTGGTGACTTTTAATCAAATGATCCATCTTCCATTTGCTCATACATTCCCAATAATGTTAAAGAATAACCACATCTGGATCCATTTTCAAACTATTTGATGTAACTCTTTTCAAAAGAAAATCCAACTGAATAAAATAATTAATCAATTTAAAGACTAGACTTATTGTAAACAGCTGACTTGCAAAATAACCTGCTGGAAAGCATCACTCTTATACAATTCATTCCTCTTAGAGTTTTGTTTTGTTTGCAAATGACAGTTTTTCCTTCTTTGGAATTCACTTTACTGTTTTCATAACCCATAAGAATAAACTTTTTTTTTTACTTTACAGTTTATTTTTTATATTTAAAGATACATATTATGAAGGAAGCCTTTTAAAATTGCCAGCACAAGTCATACACCAATCTTTGCGACAAAATGTTTAACTCTTTAGCACTGTCCTCTGACTTAAAGGTAGCAGGAAAGCTTCATTTCTAAAGAACAGCCTTATATGATATTGCATAATTTAATTTGATCTGCCTATGTTGTTTCTTCCTCACAGTAAGTCATAGGATTTCAGAACCTGAAAACCAAAATGAAACAAAATAAGATAAACAAGAAACTCAGAAACCATCTAGCCAGTTCCATCATCCCCTAGAAAAAGAACAGCATATTGTGAAGCAACATGTACTAGCTATCAAGAGATAAGTTCTGAATTTAAATTGTACCTCTGCTATTCCTTGCCTGAGCTTGGGCACATGGGCACATTACTTTAAATGCTCAAGGTCTCATTCTTCTCATCTGTAAAATGAGAAATGAGCTAGAGGACATTTGATGACCCTTTAAGGTTTAGAAATGATATCCCAGAGAGACATATCTTGCCCAAGATCATATAACAAAGCCAAGTTTCAAGAAATCCTATACTTTGCATTTCTTCTTTCATATTCTTATTCTCATCTCTATAGATTATGCATCTTGTACTCTTTCCTCTGCAAAATTCCATCACAGTGGAGTTGAACTACCAATAATGCTGAAACACTATAATATTCTACCTGGGAATTACTATTTGTGATCTTGGTTTCTTACAGGCAACAATTATTGATGTAAATCATATAATGTGAATGATGAAGGATGATGTTGACTGATGTTTTATAACCAAGCTAATAAAATAACCCCTGAAAAAGACTTTTACATGATTCAAGCCTATCATTTTTCATATAAGAAAATGAAGGTCAACAGTGGTTAAGTGACATATTGCAGATCACATAAGTATTAAGTGACAAAGGCAGAATTTAAACTGTGGTCTTTTGGTTTGAAATCTAGCAGTTTTTTCTACTGTTGCTATTACATGTGACTCCTTAGCAAGACTCTAAGTTCTGAAAGGACAAGACACAAATCTTGGGCTTCTTTTTATCCCCCACAATGTTGAACACATAGAAATAAATGCTTCTTGAATTGATGAAGGGATGGATGGATATAAACGTGTAGTAAATGATTAATTACCAGTTCTTTAGTAAATAAATATACAAAACATAAACTTTTTCCCCTTTTTAATTCCATATCTTTTATTTTATACATTTAAAAAGATTATTCTGAGAAGTCCAAAGACTCCCATCAAATTTTCAAAGCAGTCCATGATACAAAAAAAGGTTAAGAACCTCAGATGCAAATGGAAAGAAGAACAAATACACATTAATTCAATAAGAATATTGCACAATTACATTGGCCTCAAAGAGGAGATAGGAAAAGATATCTCCTATTCATTCTTTCATAAAAATGTCATGGGGTGAACAACAGATGAGGAAAATTTCCTATAAATGTCTTTTTTTTGATGCATTGATTGATTTTACTGATTTTCCCCTCACTTTTTTTAAGGTTTTTTTTTTTGCAAGGCAAATGGGGTTAAGTGCCTCGCCCAAGGCCACACAGCTGGATAATTATTAAGTGTCTGAAACTGGATTTGAACCCACGTACTCCTGACTCCAGGGCCGGTGCTTTATCCACTGCACCACCTAGCCACTCCTCACTTTCTTTTTTTAAGAAAGATTTTATTTATATTGAGTTTTACAATTTTCCCCCCATTCTTGCTTCCTCCCCCCCCTCACAGAAGGCATTTTTTTAGTCTTTACATTGATTCCATATTATACATTGATCTCAATTGAATGTTATGACAGAGAAATCATGTCCTTAAGGAAGAAAAATAAAGCATGAGATAGTAAAATTACGTAATAATATAATCCCCCCCCCAGTTTGACAGTAATAGCCTTTGGTTTTTGTTCAAAGTCCATAATTCTTTCTCTGAATACAGATGGTATTCTCCACTGCAGATAGAGCAAAATTGTCCCTGGTTGTAGCACTGAAGGGATGAGCAAGTCCATCAAGGTTGATCATCAACCCCATGTTGTCGTTAGGGTGTAAAATGTTTTTCTGGTTCTGCTCATCTCACTCAGCATTAGTTCATGCAAATTCTTCCAGACTTCCCTGAATTCCCATCCCTTCTAGTTTCTAATAGAACTGTAGTGTTCCATGACATACATATACCACAGTTTGTTCAGTCATTCCCCAATTGAAGGACACTCACTTAATTTCCAAATTTTTGCCACCACAAACATTGCTGCTATAAATATTTTTGTACAAGTCACATTTTTTACCTTTCTTCATAATCTCTTCAGGGTATAGACCCAGTAGTGGTATTGTTAGGTCAAAGGGTATGCACATTTTTGTTGCACTTTGGATGTAGTTCCGAATTGCTCTCCAGAAAGGTTGGATGAGTCCACAGCTCCACCAACAATGTATTAGTATCTCAGATTTATTGCATCCCTTCCAACATTGATTATTGTCCTTTCTGGTCATATTGTACAGTCTGAGAGGTATGAGGTGGTAATTCAGAGATGCTATAATTTGCATTTCTCTAATAAGTAATGATTTGGAGCAATTTTTCATATGACTATGGATTGCTTTGATTTCCTCAGCTGTAAATTGCCTTTACATATCCTTTGACCATTTGTCAATTGGGGAATGGCTTTTTTTTTTGAAAATTTGACTCAGTTCTCTGTATATTTTAGAAATGAATCTTTTGTCATAAATACTAGTTGCAAAAATTATTTCCCAGTTTATTACATCTCTTTTGATCTTGGTTACAGTGGTTTTGTCTGTGCAAAAGCTTTTTAATTTAATGTAGTCAAAATGATCTAATTTGTTTTGAATGATGTCCTCTATGTCTTCCTTGGTCATAAACTGTTTGCATTTACATGGATCTGACAGGTAAAGCACTCCTTGATCTTCTAGTTTGCTTATAATATGAAACATAAACTTTTAAGTTTAATCTGCATTATCAATATTTTGCCCTTCACTTTCTTGATAATAGGCAATCAACAAAAAGAATCAAGGAATAAGTTATAATGTTTACCAATTTCTGAGGTGTAAAATGATCACTCTGTAAAGTTAATAATCAAATCGTGAGGGCTGATGTGAACTTATTCTAGATTTACATTTAGTAACAGACAATATTTTAGCATGCATTTAGAATTCAGTTACTGTGGAAAAGCATAAAATGACCTTTTAAAAACAAAAATTACATAAAGACAAGAAGAATAACTATTGACTATGCCTATTCATAGCTAGAAAATATTTTTGAAATTATGGGTAGGGCAGTAGTGCACAGAAGGATGCTGGGTGTAATCATTATTCCAGGCAAGTCACTGTATTAGCTCCAGAAGGAAGCAAAATTACTAAGAGTTAGCTCAGTCAGCACTATGGCTAGAGACATCCATATCAATACCAACAGGTGAGCTGTGTTGTGATGCCAGCATTGGCATGTAGGGACAATATATAGTTAGGGAATTTAAGGATTAGGAAAGCATATTACATGCTTCCAGTAGATAATTAAACTGCCAAATGTAGTGCCTCTTGGCAATTTGTGATATTCATAGTCAGGCATAGCTTTCTGAGAAATTTCTGGTATGACCAGTATGATTTTCAGTATGACCATCAGGGAAACAGTTGATAAAATAATATTAGGTTTGTATTTTTCTTTGCTCATTCATTTAGTGTTTTTGTCCAACAGTTTTCTTCTAGTGTGTGCCCATTATGCCTGGGTACACCCTACTGTCTTCAAAAGATTGGTTTTGTGTTTTAATTCAAGTTCAGGAAAAGCTCCTTTATTTTTAAATTAGTTTATTATATTTGCTAATTAAATTTATGGAGTTTAATGTACTCAAATAATATACATTTATACTGAGAATTCAAAAATATTTTGCTATTTTAAAAATAAATATTTCCTGCGTGTGCATCCTGTGAAACATGCTGCATATATCTTTAGCTCTGTGGCACTACATGAGACCTCATCTGTTACTATGGGGAGAGGGGAAAAGGTCAGTTTTCTCTTATTGGTTAAAATGTATTCCTGTGCAGATACATATTGAGTGTGTACACAGGTAAAATATATTACAAATATATAAATATATTACAAATTCTCTTTACTTATACATTCATTTGTCATGGTTTTTTTTTGTAACAGAATTAGAATTACAAAGAATCTTAAAATGGTAAAGAGTCCTCAGGAACCATTCAAATCCATAAATAGAGCTATTTTTTCACGTCAGATCCCCATCTCCCTCACCATATACTAACTTTTTATTCCCTGGCATAGTTATTTTTGTCCTAGTAATTTGAAGTTTTTAAGTTAATATTTCATGATACTTATAACATAATTCTCTTTTTTTCTCCTGATGTATTTACACATGCTTTTTGTCTCCTATGTTACATCTAATTTTGGTAATGCAATTTCTTTTTTTCGTATTATAAATATTTTATTTGTTTTCCAATTATATACAATAATAGGTTCTACTTATCGTTTTCTGATAAGGTTTTGAATTTTACACATTTTCCCCCACCTTCCCATCCCTGCCCCCCACCCCACAGAAGGCACTCTGATAATCTTAACATTGTTTCCATGCTAGGGATTAATCAAAATTGAATGTGTTGAGAGAAAAATCATATCCTTTAGGAAAAAATTAAATATTTAAGATAAGCAAATTATGTAGTACATAAGACAACTTTTTTTTAGATATTTTTTGCAAGGCAATGGGGTTAAGTGACTTGCCCAAGGTCACACAGCTAGATAATTATCAAGGGTCTGAGGTCAGATTTGAACTAAGGTACTCTTGACTCCTGGGCTTGTGCTCTATCCACTGTGCCACCTCCCCCCCCCCCCAAATAAGACAACTTAAAAAAACTGAAAGTAATAATCTTTGGTCTTTGTTTAAACGCCAAGATTCTTTCTCTGGATACAGATGGTATTTTCATCTCAAATACCACAAATTGTCCCTGATTATAGCCCTGATGGAATGAGCAAGTTCATTAAGGTTGATTATCACTTCCATTTTGCTGTTAGGGTGTACAGTTTTCTTCTGGTTCTGATCATCTAATTCAGCATCAGTTCATGAAAATCTTTCCAGGCTTCTCTGAAATCCCATCCTTCCTGATTTCTAATAGAACAATAATGTCCCATAATGTACTTACACTACAATTTGTTCAGTCATTCTCCAATTGATGAACATCCCCTTGATTACCAATTCTTTGCCACCACAAATGGGATTTCTATGAATATTTTTGAACAAATGATGTTTTTACCCCTTTTCATGATCTCCTTAGGGTATAGACCCAGTAGTGCTATTACTGGATCTAAGGGTATGCACATTTTTATTGCCCTTTGGGCATAATTCCAAATTGCTCTCCCTCAAGACTGCATCAGTTCACAGCTCCAACAATATATTAGTGTCCCAGATTTCCCACATCCATTCCAACATTGATCATTGTCCTTTCTGGTCATACTGGCAGTCTGAGAGGTGTGAGATGGTACCACAGAGTTGCTTTAATTTGCATTTTTCTACTCAGTAATGATTTAGGACAATTTTTCATATAACTATGGATAGCTTTGATTTCCTCACCTGCAAATTGCGTTTGCATATCCTTTGACCATTTGTCAAATGGGGGATGGCTTTATTTTTTTAATAAATTTGTCTCAGTTCTCTATATTATAAAAATTAGTTCTTTATCAGAAAACCTAGTTGTAAAAATTGTTTCCCAATTTACTACATTTCTTTTGATCATGGTTATAGTGATTTTGTTTCTGCAAAACTTTTTAATTTAATGTAAACAAAATTATCCAGTTTGTTTTTAATGATGTTCTCCATATCTTCCTTGGTCACAAACTGCTTCCTTTTGGTAATGTACTCTCTGGAAAAGTGTGTGTTAGAGAACTGAATTTTCTTTGCAAATAAAGTTATTATGGTATTGAGGTCCCAGTATTGCATGGTACTGTATTCAACTCCATTTAAAATCAAGCATAATGAAAGATGATCTTACTTTAGCAAGTTGAAATTCAAAATCTAATGAGACATTCAATCTTTATTCATTGCCACAGGGTCATAGAGTTAGAATTGGTGGGAACTTTAGAGATTATATAATTGAACTATTAACATTATATATGTGGAAACAGAGAGTTAAAAGTCTTTCTCATAGTCACATGTATAACTGGAATCACATATCTCAAACTGACAATTCAAAAAGAATGTTTCCAGTTATTGTATCAAATGCAAATTTGGGGACATCTTTTAGAATGCTATCTATATAGGTCAAATTATGAAGACAATATGGTGTTATAAACAATTTCTAAATCAAACCATTCATGCTTCAACACAGTCTTAAGAAAAGTATAATAATTTTTGCTGCTTAAAAAACGTTGGTTTGATTGGGAAACTTCAATAAAGAACAATAAGACATTGAAGTCTCCATATCTTTTGATTAGTGTTTCTACTTCTGAGATGTTATGTTTTCAAGAATTTAGACATAAAGGAAGCAGAGAAAGACCATGAACAAAGTCTTTTCTTCTGCTATGTTTCTTTTCTGTTGAATTTTTTTCAAGAAATTTCTCAGAATCTGAATGAATTACACAAATAAGTTGGCAGTGAAGACTTTGGAATACTTAACAAATCTCTGTCTTAAACTGTGCAGACACTCTTTTGAAAAGTAATATCCTTTGAAAGCTCACTGTTGCCAGAATGCTGTCTGCTTAATTAATGACAATATTACAGTGGGCTGGAGAATAAGGTTTTGCTCTTACAGAATTCCTACTAGCATACTAAGGAACCAGCATGGAAGCTATGGTTTCAATCTATTTATTATTGGCAGCTTCTAATTTATGAATGGCTTTGCTGAAAAAGTTGATGTTTAACTTAATTTTCCAAAATTCAGAATCTATTTTTCCAGTCTGGTTCAAAAAGAAGTTTAATCCAATAGAATTCAATAATATTGCATTAATAATGAACTGTAATCTCTATATACCATATGTGTTCATATTTCTGAGGGAAAATACCTCCAGAGTTCCAACTTGATATTTCAATAAGAAATGTATATACCTATCTAATTTTTAAAAATGGAGATGGATCTGATACTCTCACAACTTCAAGTCATTGAGGATGTTTCTGTGGCAATTTAGTATAGCGTTCCACCAGTAGAAAGGAGAGAGGAGAGAGGAGAGAGAAAGAGAGAGAGAGAGAGAGAGAGAGAGAGAGAGAGAGAGAGAGAGAGAGAGAGAGAGAGAGCGAGCATTCATAGGAAGAAAAATATTCAAAAGCAGTTAAGTTTTCATAATTCTCTTGTATGACTCTCAATTTTTTCCTCCATTTTTCTTCTTTCTCTCCTTTGATTTTTAAAATTCTTTTTTGAACTCTTCTAAGAGATCTTTGTGGATTGAGACCAGTTCATCAACCCATTTTGTCAGTGTTTTCCTCTTCTGGGATCATTTTTTATAGCATCCCATATGAATAGTAATTGTCAATAGTTAGCACTTTTTAAATTTTTCTGATCATTTTGTCAGTTGAGCTGTTCCTGTGATATAGGGTGTATAGTTCCATGCTTTATTATTTTTTTTTTTTACTGGGGACTGGGGTTCTGGTCCCTGGTTTTCTACTCTGATGTTTCTGGTGTTTCCCGTGTTTCCAGTTTGCTCTCTGCACTAGTGTAGCCCAACACCACACCAACTTCCCAGGGTGCTCAAAACCTTGCTCTCCCATTTAGGGTTGGGACCCTTAATGCTGGCATTGCTGCATGGAGACTTTGGCTCTACTGTGGTTAAAAACCTCTCTCTCTGGCTTCCCAGCTTTCCTGCCTATACTAGGCTCTACTTCTTTTTTTTACCCTTGCTACAGACTTTACTGGAGTTCCTCCAAGATATCTCACTGAAAAGTTGGTCCACTGTTTTTTTAGGTGGATTCTTTTGCTTTAGGATAAATTTAGAGGCTTCATTCAAAGTTGTTTCAAGAAGAATGCTGAGATTTTTCTAGCATAGTGCCATCATTTTGGCTCTACTTCAGAAGTTACCTGAAGAAGTTTTTAACTATAAATTAAAGAGTTTCTATTCTACTGAAGGAAAATCACATATAGAGTAAATCCAAAGCAATTTCAGGGGAAGATGCAAAGTACTAACAACTTGGGAGATCAAGAAGGATATTCTGTAAGACAACTGTAAAACCCAAACTCTAGGGAACTTGAGGGTATTTTTACTATATATAGATGTATACAAATATACATGTATACACACACACACATATATATTGGGAAATTTTTAAATGCCAGTCAGTTTTCATTTGCACTGGATCAAAAAACCCCTCTAGACCAGGGTTTCCAAAATATGGCCCACAGGTCCCATGTGACCCTCAGGATAATTTTCTGTAGCCCACCTGTGGATTTTAATTTTCACAAGCCAAAAAAATAAAATAAAAATGTGCATGGAATGTGTATTAGACTTTTTACTTCCATCACTAATCAATAATTTCATTGATGTTGATTTTCTTTGATGTTTTTAAGCAGTATCACAGATGAAAAATATTGCATGGAATTTTCAATTGATCTGTGGGATGATAGCAATTGTTGGATGCAGACTAGTCAGTATGCACCTACTTTTATACTATTGTGTTTTGCTTTGTTTTCCTGTTAAGTTCCTTTTACACTAGCTGTTCAGGAAGTGTTAGGGTCCTGCCAGCTAGCCTAGCCTTATCCAGGTGAACGTTGAACAAGTGGGAGACAAAGATGGCAAGTTCTCCAAGATCTCCAAGTTCTTCTAGATCTCTGTTTATTAAACCAAATACAAGTGCTTAAATATCCCCTCCACTTTCTGGTCCACTCTCACTCCCGTGGCACTCTACAATCAACCAGTAAAACAAGGCTCTGGTGCTTGAGGACACCAGATGGAAAGTTTACAATATTCCTACACACAACAGCCCCTACACTTATCCACTTAGTGCCTTCTTCTGTCATATTGATGACTCATTTCCCCCCCACTTTCTAAGTTAAAAGTACCATAACTTTTTACACTTTACACACAACTAGGGCAGCAAGATGGTGCAGTGGATAGATGCTGTCTTTGGAGTCAGAAGGATGGGAGTTCAAATATAACCTCAGACATTTACTACCTTTGTGACCTCAGGCAAGTCACTTAACCCTGACTGCCTATCAATTAGGGTTGTCTCCAGTACTGATTCACATCTGGCCACTGGATCCAGATGGCTGTGGAAGAGAAAAGTAAGACTTGTGACAGCACAGTACCCTCATTAAAATCCAATTCATGTGCTTGTTATGGTATCACCTCCTTGATGACATAATCTTCTTCAAGAATGAAGGACATGGGCAGCTAGGTGGTGTAGTGGATAAAGCACTGGCCCTGGAGTCAGGAGTACCTGGGTTCAAATCTGGTCTCAGACACTTAATAATTACCTAGCTGTGTGGCCCTGGGCAAGCCAATTAACTCCATTTGCCTTGAAAAAACCTAAAAGAAAAGAATGAAGAACAAAATATTATTTTTATTAAACCTAGCTAAGGTAAGAGTACAAATTAACTCATATTAGTGTACTATATTTTTTTATTTTGGTTGTGGCCCTTGAACAATTACTGTATTTTAATGCAGGACAACCCTGCTCTAGACTGTTGCAGAAGGTTTGAGGTAGGTGAGTGGCTGGGGAGCAGCCTTACAGGCTTTCTCTGATGCTGCTTTTGAAGCAAGCACACCAGTCCTCTTGGACCCTTTCTAAGAGTTTGCCTGCTAATAATTTGGAAAACAGAGAGGTTTAAAAGATTTCTCTTCATTACTGCATTTCCATTCTCTTTTTCACTCAAATTCTATAGAGAAATGTATACAAAGGTGCTAATGCTATAATCTTTAAATATATAGATCAGAGAAATAGGGTTATAGATTTTAAGTTCTAGTGCCAAAAGGGATCTTGAAGAGAAACTCACCAAACTTTTTCATTTTACAGAAGAAACTGAGACTCAATGAGATTAAGTCACTTGGCCAACATTGCAAGAGTATAAGTCATTTGGCCAAGATTACCCACATGGTAATCCTCAGCAGAGGGATTTAAACTAAGGTCAGTGTTCATTTATTTAGCACTTTAAGGTTTTTAGAGTGTTTTCATTATGTAGCACTTTAAGGTTTGTAGAGTGTTTTCATTAGTATTTCAGAACAAAAGTAGCCTCAACATATACTAAGATTTCATCATTGCTTTCACCATCCTACTATTTATGTAATATAGTGCTTGACTCTGGAGGAGATACAAAAATGTATATGGAACCTAGTTCCTACTTTTATGGAGCTTACAATCTCCTAGTAATTAAGGTACTTATACAGATAATTATGATATGTAATTTCTTATAGAAAGTGCATAAAAAGAGATGCACAAAAAAGTAATGTATGTTTCAAGGGAAAGGTCATTAAAGATAAAGAAGATACATTAAGTTCAAAGAAGAAGGGACATTTGAGCATTTTAAATAGAATTAATTAAAGAAGTGAAGGTGAGAGAGGATACTCCAGATGAAGACAATAGCATGAATATAAACACAAGGGTAGGAAAGCATAAAGCATATTCAAAGGAAAAAGGAATTGACCAAAATTTATCAAGAAAGAAAGAAGCAGAGATAAAGGACCCTAAATCTAGACCTGAAAAAAGACTTCGGAGATCATTGAGACTCAAGGAAACTAAGACATAGGGAGATTAAGTGACTTATTCAAGATCATATATTCAGAAAAAATGTCAGGAATAGTATATAAACCCAGAACCACTATTTCTAGATTTATTGAAATTTTTGCTATACTGGGGACATTAGTATCATGAACACAGGCAGCCTATAATAACTATGTCTGACTCTTAGATATACTTGTACAAAAAGGAAAGGAATAGTACCACCATTTATTTTTAAATGTCCCCAAGAATGATTTGTCATGAATCTACATTATTTAAGATTCTGGGGTTCAAGGTAACCCGATACCCCAGGCAGTTAACTGGTCACTCTTTTCATGTCCCACACATGGGTCAGATAGAACAGACAAGTTTATGATACCCACTGACAATTCCAGACCCTCCCTTTACTGCTATCACTCAGCAATTGTCTCTCTTGAGGTCTCTCAACCCTGGTTGAGAGGTCATCATCTGCTTACTACTCTGGTTATCATCTACTACCCTCCAGGTCATGTTTCCTCCTTTCTCAAGAAGTTCAGTAGCTAATTCAGTTTTTGTCTTTATTCCAATTCTTGCCTTTACACTTCAAAATTCATATATATCCCTTCAAAAAACCCTGGTCTTTTTTTTATTAATTGACCTCAATCCTCATTACATTCATTTTCTCTCTACTTTAGCCACTATGAAATGTAGTCACATCTTTTGTCCAAAATCATTTTAAGCTGCTCCATCTTCATGATAATGAACAATGTCATTTCTCTTTCTGATCATACTTTTTGTCCTTCCATTTGTCTCTCTTATTAAAAACCTAATATTTTACCATCTATACCTGCCATCATTTTTCCCCAGGCTCACTTTTTGTTTTCAAGGTTAATTGTATACTTATCTAGGAAGTAACCAAACATGATGACTGGGTGCAGTATAAATGCAAGTTATTAAATCACAAAGGGGGTCCTCCTTGCTCCTTAGAACTCTTTCATTTCATATTAGGTTATATTTTTTCCTACAATTGTTTTTCAAAACTTCCTCTATCTCCTCAAGAAACTAATATTAATACCATGTCTCTTTCTCTGCATATGGCCTTAATTCCTATTTTCTTGACTAGATCAGGGCCATCTGCCATGAGGTTTCTCATCTTCTCTACTTCAGACCTTACTAACTTTTAATCCACTTTTTTCTCATTTGCTCAAATCTCAGAGAATGAGTTGACTCTCTACTGTTGTTCTGGATCTTATCTTCCCAGACTCTTTGATCAGATAGCCTTATTTATGTTCCCTTTCTTTAATCTTCAGTATTTCACCCCCTTTCCTCAACCTTAAGGATATACTTGGGTCTCCCTAAAGCTTAATAAAGGTAGTGTGGTGTGTAGTGGATAGAAAGATGGGCAAAGAATTAGTAAGAATCCTAGGTTCAAATCTGGCCTTAGACAGTCACCTACTAGTTGAATGATCCTAGGTAAGTCACTTAACCTAGTTTACCTCAGTTTCCTCATCTTGGCATAGCTATTGTAGGGAATGACAAAGATATAATCAAATACAAATGAAAGATTGCTGAGTAGCAGTTAGGAAACCGAGGCTCAAAGAGGTTAAGTGACCTGTCCATAGTCACACAAATAAAAGTCAGAAATAGTATTTACTCATCTTCTTGATTCCAAGTTCAGTACTTTATTAATTATACCATGCAGTCTCTTACCACTACCCAAAGAGCAGTCATTAGTGGTTACATCATAACTTAGGAGAGTTCCATTTCCTCAAAAATCTCTGCTTGACTGTGAGTTGTTTAATATTTTTGTGAATGACTTCATAGAGATGTTAGTGATATCATAATCACATATGTAGAAGATGCAAAGAAATTGACACAAAGGAAAGCTACAGTGCCATGTGAATTGACCAGATGAAATAATATAATTTTACTTTTACTGTAAAGCTTATAACTTTCACATATCATACATATTCCTTTTGCTACAATCATTTGTTTACATGATTTAGTATTGTTTTCACAAGATTTAGATGTATATTCTTTATTTCTTAATCATAAAACTATACTTTTATCACATTAGTTGTACCTTACTTTCCTAAGTATAGTCATAATTATAGTTCAAATATTTTCTCTGAGGTTTGAATTAGGCAAATTGACAAGACACTGATGCATGTTTATTTCCATCTTTTTGTTTCTTAATCTTTCATGGCATTTGGCATGATGCAAGGTCATATTGCACTGTTTCAGTTCCATGCATCAGAATTCATTATTCTTTCAATAACTGAAAAATGTCCAGGTCCACTAGAAGCAAAGCTACATGTCTAAAATATTTTTGAGATTGTAATTTTTATCATTTATTCAAACTGGAGAAGAACCATTAACAACTTATCCATCTTTTTTGAATATCTTTGCTTGTTTTCTGAGAATTAAAATGGTAATCTGACAAAAATAGTTTGTTATTTCTTGATGCTCTTTTTCTATTTCAACTGTATTTTTTATTGTTTCAGTGAAATTGATTCTATTTCATAATTGTGTGAATGATCCTTGAAAATTCTTATTTTACTACATTGACAACTAATACAATTTCTCTAAGAGATATTGTTCTTTAAGAGGTATAGATTAAAGTGATACTTTTTTTTGAGGACCTCAGAATTCAAAACAAAGCAAAATAGAATAATGAAATATATATATATGGCACAAAATATAACATTTATCTGTAGTTGAAAAAAACCCAGATCATTTCAATATCAATTGGTCAGATATTCTGAGTCATCCTATTATCAGAAAAATCACATGCTTATGACCATTGATACCACAAAATGAAGCCATACCAAAAATTATTGCTTGTCCCCAGTAATTCACACATAATTGTAAGACTGGATATGAAAGTTGTGATTCAAAAAGCACTCATGAGACTGAAATACTGAGCTATAGCTATTGATGGCAATTTCTAAGGTGAACTTTAATTGGAATGAATAAAAAGTCTTAAATTTGGATTTTAAAAACTATAATTATAAGATAGTAGAGGTATGGTTTTTTAACAGTTCTTCTGAAAAAAACTCTATACTTTTCATTGACTAAAGTCCAATATAACTAAATATGTGTTATTTCAAGAAAGGAAATAAAAGGTTATTGCAATCTTGTGCAGTATTGAGTCATAATATTTAGGACAAGGGAAATAAATAGTACACTGAATTAGTAAAACCTCAACTGGAACTCAGTACTAAGTTCTAGATGGTGCATATAAGACTGAGAAAATGAAGAGTAAATGGTGGTGAAAGATCTAGAGATTAAAACATATTCAGAGTGCTTGAAAGAATTCAGGATGTTTAGCACAGGGGAAAAAGAAGACTTAGGGAAAGCATAGTTGGTTCAGAGTCTAGTATTTCCATAGGAAAAAGGGATTTCGCTTATTCAGTTTAGGCTCAGAGGACAAACTGGAAGTGTTGAGTGGGAGTTTTTTATTTTCCTTAAATCTTCACTGACTATCACAGTGAAATATTCATGATAGATGCTGTATAAATCTTTGTAAAGTAGAAATGAAAATCAATTAACTTGTGCCAATCAGTTAATTCAGTCAAAATGATCAAACTGTTATGTATAAATAAACCCTCTTTCTGAATCAGAATTGTGGTTGTCAAAATGTAAATTTCCAGCATTTCATACACATAAATTAAATGTGAAGACTGACATCATAATCCAAGGGAAGAAGTCATAGGTCAAGAACAAAATGATTAAAATTCTTATGATAAAATCGAAGCCACTCATGTATGTAATCTGGGCTAAACTTCACATCTCTCTGAGTTGCCTCATCAGTAAAATGACAATGTTCATTCTGAGTATCAAGATTCTATGATGCTCTTTATGAAAAGGGAATTCCAAACTTTTCTCTCATCACTGTATCATCCTAAGGGCCAACACAATGCTATGTGTCCCATGGTCATTCAAAAGTGAACTAATGATGATTTTTGGTGTCTTCTACATTGTTAGCTTTAATAATGCCTAAGAAATCTCTTGAGCCTATGGAGTCTTGAGAAGAAGTTGATTGGTACAACTGGAAGTAATGAATTTCTGGCAGAGAAAGTTGCATGTAAAGAATAGGAAGTTAAAAATATTATGAAATCAAAAAAATTTAGAATTAAGGAAATAAGAATGTCTTAGGAAAGGCAAAATCTAGCCAAATGCAAACAATAATAGGAACTAGCTAAGAATTTCATATGCAAGTAATTTCCATGAAGATTTGGGAACAGAGGTTCCCAACATAATTTGCCATTTTTTACAAATTAAGTATAGGAAGTAACAGGAGAGTAAATACAATCTTCCAGTTCAAATTACCTATGATATGTTACCTTATTTTAAAAATGAGTGAATTAGAAGTTCATGAGATGTAACTAGTCCTCAGTCACTCCATTGGCATTTGGAGTCAAGAGAACACTTAGTATCACTTGAGTTCAGATCATTTTGCTTCTTCACTCATTCTAAGGTCCATAAGATTTCTCTATCTCAGATTCCTGGTAGTGAACTTAACAAGCCTTTATCAAGTAATTGCCATAGCAGTCAACAAAGTAATGTGATGTGTTTTGGGGGATAGAAAGAAAGAAAGAAAGAAAGAACGAAAGAATGAAAGAACGAAAGAACGAAAGAAAAAGAAAGAAAAAGAAAGAAAGAAAGAAAGAAAGAATGAAAGAAAAGAAAGAAAGAAAGAAAAAGAAAAAAGAAACAGTAGGGAAAGAAGGTCTGAGAAGGGGGCTATTCTAGGCTAAATTAAGCAAATAAGTTATGTACTATATTTCCATCTCTTTCAAGATAGCTGATTGACCAGAGAAGATTAATATCCCATTGGAACATATGGATTAGGAGATATTAATTTCAATATTGGTTTTATTTTTTTTTAATGTTACTTGTGGAAAGGGTTTATGATAGCAAGCCAAGAGCTACATTATGTCAGCTGCTATACTCTATAAACTGATTAAATACCTTACACAAATAATCTGTGGTTACTTAATTATGCTCAATGCAAATACAGTCAGAGAAGTGAAATTTATTTCGAAATGAGTTATTGCCAATTCTTCATTTAGGCAGAAGGTTTAGTGGAAATGCCCCACTATTATTTTAGAACATAGCTGTTAAACATTTTAGATGAAGTAAATTTTGTTCATTCTCTGCAAAACTAGCATAATCTACTTGGTTTCTTTAGTGAGAATAATTGCATAAAACTGTTTTAAAAAGTACTTACAAACCACACTAAAAACTGTTGTCAAAAGAAAATTGTGTAAATTGTAAACAGCTAATGAGGCAGGTGTATCAGTTGCCATAATAATGTTTTTCATTCAAATTGAACCTGAAGAAAATTCCTAAATACCACAGGTTGAATGGTCATGACTTTAAAATGTTGAGGACCCTGATATTTGCCCAGACATCAAAAAGTAATTTCAATTAATCAGTCAACTAAAAGTTATTTATTAAGCACCTATTATGTGACAGGAATTGAATTAAACACTGGGAATACAATGTCACCAAAGAGCTTAGTCTATCCAGGAGAGAAAAGATGTGAGGATTAGGGTATGTACAAAATGTTGACAAAATTGACACAAAATAATTTTGATGATTTTGAATGAGATGCTAAGACAAAAACTTTTACATCTCTTAAAAATTCCATTTATTTCCTTCGCTATTGAATTAGAATGTAAGAATTTGGACTTGATTCTCGGTTTTTCCATTTTCTCCTTTTATCAAAATTTTCTACTATGGGCTTCAGTTTCTTCAATTGTAATATATTTTGTTAGAATTCAATGACTCCCATTCAGTTCTAAATACATGATATAATATTTCTGTCATTCACTAGTATAGCATTGATTATGGATTTTGTCACAAGTTTATTATCTTTTGCTCTTAGTTGATAAATCTGACTTCATTCCCATCTCAAGTATCACAAGAAGATTTAGGAACAGAGAAACCCTCCCCCAGAGCACATCACAGGGTCTCCATAGATCAGACACAGTGGGAAGCTACCATAGAGCAAAGACATCAGGAGGCTCAGGAGAACAAACATCATCTTATATGAGCCATTATCAGAGGAGCCTTTGTTGGCTGTGAGCAGCTTCTTTATCTACAGTCTCTTAGGACTACATCTCTCCAACAAACCTTCCACTATTGTTCTGTTCTCTGTCTGGGTTCAGAGCCTTGGACATCTCCAAGGCCCAGATCAAAACTTGATCTTCAGGTTAACAGACCCAGAATTTTTGTAATCAGACAGTAACCCTCAGGAGCAATCACAGGACCAGTGAATCAAATACCAGACCTTTTGCTATCAGGACTTTATCTACAGAAAGAGCCCCTGACACAAAGAATCTTCCTTCTTTTCCAGTGGTTAAAAGAGACCTAAAGCCAGTCTATGCCAGGATTCTTAAGGGGGAAATCCAAAACAGAAGATACATCACTCTTATTTTCTGGTTAGAGAACTCTAAGAAAAACTACTTCCTTCACAAAACAATTCCCTTCCTTGTTATTACCCTTTCTTCTCTCATATTCATCTACTTCAGTCTTCTCAACCAACCAGTGCCTATTTTGCTTTGTGTACTTTGGACCTTTCTTACTATCATTAACAAAATTCCTTTTATTCTAGGTCAAAAATGCTTAGCCTTTTTTGTCTTATGAATCTCTTTGGCAGTTTGATGAAACCTATAGACTTCATTTTTAAACACAAAAAAATGAAATACACAGAATTACAAAATAACTGTTATCAAATGACATAAAAATCAAGTTTAACAGAGTTATCATTAAATTTATCACTACACATAAATATCTTGATATCTATATCTATCTGAAGTGATGAGGTGATGCAGTGGATAAAGTGTTGGTCCTGGAGTGAGGAGGACTCATCTTCCTGATTTCAAATCTGGCCTCACAGACTTACTAGTTTTGTGAACCTAAAAAAGTCATATGCCCCTGTTTGCCTCAGTTTCCTTACTTGTAAAATTATCCATAGAAGGAAATTGCAAACCACTCCAAGTGCAACACCACTGCCAAGAAAACCTCAACTGAAGTCATAATGTGTCAGAACAACCAACACCATCTATCATCTATCTTTGCATATATGTATTATCTCTGTGTGTGTGTGTGTGTGTGTGTGTGTCAAGACCTCAGTATCTTCAGAGATTTTTTTTTGTTCTTTAGAAGACTCCCTGTCTATTCTGTATAGTGTGAAATGAGTCTTATCCCATACTTGCAAAAAAGAATACTGATAGATATGCTTCTTTTTTTTCCCATCTGCTATTTCCAGACCCTCTATCTGCCACCACCATACAGCATATTCTCCCCCATTTTGCTTTCCATAATCTAGAAAGGCTGAGAAAGCAGATCTTGGTAGCAGTTCTCTTCTGGTCCTCATGCTATTTACCCTACTTAAGAAACTGAATACTTGACAAACATGCTAATTTACTGAGTCCCATCAACTCCCTTACATTTGAGCAACTTCACTCTACAAATTGATGTATTCCCAAACGTCCTCACTTTGTTGCTCATCAATTTAATTATCTCTAATGATTTACACTTCAGGTACAAAGATGATTATTTCTTTGATCATACCATAATCATTCATATATGTTCTACAAACCTTATTAAAAGTTTAAAAATTCTTTTAGTTGATCATAACCATCTATCCTTCCATATTTCCCTGAACCTTACTGCCCTTGAGTTGATTTATTTTTTGTCTTTAATATGACCTTTACTCCCTATATCACTAATTGCCATCTCAGGTACTCTTACTTGGACTCCTCTGTCCTACCTTTCCAATTTTGGCTCTATATTTATTCAAATAAATTATACACTGTTTTCTATGATCCACTTTTTAGATAATGTCCTTACACATGTAATAGTTTGTTGCAGATTTTTTTGATTTTCTTAAAGTGCTTTTTTTCTTTAAATTCATTCATTTATTTTCATCCATATGCATGTGTATATTTTTAAGTTACAAAATTTCCTTCCACCCTCCCTTCCCACCCCCACTTTTCAGTGGCAAACAGTCAGGTTAGCATTGCACAATCATGTTTTGAGAAACATGTTTACAAATTAGTTATTTTCCATATGAGGAATTGGGATTAAGGAAAAGAGATACATAAACTATAATTTTTATAAGGTGTTCATCAGATTCTGAAGGGTTGGTTTATTTGTATGTTTTGTTTTTCTTCCTCAGGATGAGGAAAATATAGTCCATAGCCAGTCAAATGCAGTTTTCTTAGCTTTCTAGACTGCTGAGAGGAACTGCTTCCATCAAGGTTATTCATCTCACAATGTTGCTGATGATGTCTATTATCTCTTAGTTCTACTCCCTTCACTCAGCTTCAAATCCCATAAGTCATTCCATGCTTCTCTAGAGTCAGACAATTTAGTGTTTCTTATACAACAATAGTATTCCAAAGTATTCATGCACCATATCTTGTTTAGCTATTACTTAATTGATGGACACCCCCTCACTTCCAATTCTTTGCCTCTACAGAAAGGCCGCTATGAGTATTTTTGAACAAGTGGGAGTTCCCCATATTTTGTAACAATTTCTTCTGGATATAGACCTAGAATTGGAATTGCTAGGTCAAAGGGCATGCACAGTTTTATTGCTCTTTGGCTATAGTTCCATCTTGATCTCCAGAAAGACTGGATCTGTTCACAACTCCACAAGCAACATATCAATGTCCTAATCCTCCCACAGCCTCTCCAACATTGATCATTTTCCCTTTTTCTCATCTTGGCCAATCTGATAGGTGTGAGATGATATTTCATTGCTCTTTTAATTTGCATTTCTCTAATAAGTAATGATTTGGAGCATTTTCCATATGATTATATATAGCTTTCATTTCTTCATTTGAAAACTATCTGTTCATATCCTTTGGCCATTTATCAAGTGGGGAATGTCTTGTGACCTTATAAATCTGATGCAATTCTCTATATATTTTATCAGCTTTCTGCTTTCCTTCTAATTTTGACAACATTGATTTTATTAGTGCAAAATCTTTTGAATTTAATAAAGTCAAAATCATTCATTTTGCAGTTTATAATGTGCTCTATTTTTTGTTTGGTCATAAATTTATCCCCTTTCCATGGATCTGATAGTGTATTAATTTACCTGTGGTATCACTCTTTATGTCTAAATCCTGTATCCATTTTGACCTTATTTTGGTTTAGGGTGTGAGATGTGGATCTGTGCCTAGTATTTGCCATGATATTTTCCAGTTTTCCTAACAATTATTATCAAATAGTGGCTTCTTATCCCAGAAGTTGATGTTTTGGGGTTTGTCAAATAGTAGATTGCTGTAGTCATTTACTGAGACTTCTTTTGAATCTATCTTAATCCACTGATTCATTTCTCAACCAGTAACAGGCAGTTTTGATGGCTGTCACTTTATAGTATAGTTTGAGATCTGGTAGAGCTAGACCACTTTCCTTTACATTTTTTCATCAGTTCTTTTCTATTCTTGCCCTTTTGTTGCTCCAGATGAATTTTGTTACTATTTTTTTCTAACTCAGTAAAGTAGTTATATGATAGTTTGATTGGTATGACACTGAATAAGTAATTTAATTTGAGTAGAATTGTAACTTTTATTATATAAGTTTGATCTAACCTTGAGCATTTGACATTTTCCCAATTACTTAGATCTGACTTTATTTGAGTGAGAAGTGCTTTATAACTGTGTTCATATGATTTCTGGGTTTGTACTTGGGAGGTAGATTCCCAAGTATTTATTGTTGTCTATGGTCACTTTAATGGACTTTTTCTTTCTCTTGGACTTCGTTGTTCATATATATATATATAGAAATGCTGATGATTTATGTGGATTTATTTTATATCCTACTACTCTGTTGTATTTTTAAATTGTTTCAAGGTGTTTTCTAGATGATTTTCTCAGATCCTCTAAGTATGCCATCTTATCATCTGCAAAGAGTGAAAGGTTTGCTTCCTCATTGTTAATTCTATTCCTTAAATTTCTTTTTTCTTCTCTTATTGCTACAGCTAGCATTTCTAATACTATATTCAATAGTAATGGTGATAATGGGCATCCATATTTCACCCCTGCTTTTATTGGAATATTTTCCAATATATTAGAATATAATATTTGTTGATGGTTTTAGATAGATTCTATTTATTATTATTTTTTTTGCAAGGCAAATGGAGTTAAGTGGCTTGCCCAAGGCCACACAGTTAGGTAACTATTAAGTGTCTGACACTGGATTTGAACTCAGGTACTCCTGACTCCAGGGCTGATGCTCCAGCCACTGCACCACCTAGCTGCCCCTCTATTTATTATTTTAAGGAAAATTCCATTTATTCCTAAACTTTTTAGTGTTTTTAATAGGAATGGATGTTATATTTTAATCAAAGGTTTTTTCAGCATCTATTGAGATAATATGATTTATTGGTTTTGTTATTGATATGTTTAATGATGTTGAGTGCTTTCCTAATGTTGAACCATCCCTGCCTACCTGGTATAAATCCTACCTGAGCATGGTGTATTATCCTAGTAATAACTTGCTGTATTCTTTTGTGAGACCCTTTTGTAAGAATTAAATGGACTTTAAAATGAAGCCATTTGTGATACCATTCTACTGACCACATGGGCAGGATGGAATAGATGATGAATTCCAGCAATTGATCATAAATTTAGCATGGAGTCAGGATTTTAGATGGATTAAGGATTAGCTGAAGCTCTTTATTAAAATGAAGCAAATAAAAACATTTTCTTTTACCTTTGCGATAATTTCATTTTTCATCCAATTAACGATCAAGAGATCATTTATTAAGTGTCTACTTTGTATCAGGCAATGTCATATTCTGGATATTCAAAGAAAACAATGAAAAAGTCCTTGCCACTGATGAATTTATATTGTCAAGATGACAAGGAACATGCATGCACATCTATGCACACATCATGCATTCATATACATATATACATATATATATATATATACATACAAACACATTCTTATTAGACCTATTATTACTCTAGTATATGGAGTTTGCAGTGGGGAACTTTTGCTGTCTTTTCAGGTTAATACCTTCTCTTCACTTTAGTCTGAAAGAGTTCCCTGGGACACTCAGGCATTAAATGAAATAGCTAGTGTTTCTCCTGTGGCTATTATGTGACAAAGGTGGGACCAGAATTCAGTTCTTTCAAATTCCTAGCATAGCTTTTCTCCATCTGATACCATCTTACCTTCCAAATACATATATCTTTACACATACAACACATATGTATGTACACGTGCACACATGCACACACATATATGTATATGCAATTTACACACACATCAATGGTCAGGAGAACACAATTATTTGGATGCAACAGGGACAACATCTGGGAATGTCAGGGAAGAGCCTCACATAATAAGTGGTACTTTTTCTTAGTTCTGATTGTCATTTGGGATTCTAAGAAGTAGAGGTAAGTAGGAAGTAAATTCCAAATATGAAGACTAGTCTATGCGAGGCACAGAAAAAGGAAATTGAATGTTATGTATGAAGAATAGCAAGAAGGCAAGTTTGGCTAGAAGGTACAGTGGATGCAGAGAAACAATATGTTGTAAGCCTGGAAGGAAGGACTAAATTGAAAAAGACTTTGAATGGAAAACATGGAATTTACTTTTGGAACAGGGAGTCATTTGTTCTTTCTGAGTCAGAGGTTGCATAGCAAGACCTGTGCTTTCAGAGTATCATTTTGACAGATGTGTAAGTGATGTATTGCAGAGTCAGAGTTAGAGTGAACATAAAATTTTAAGTTCCTCCTATGTGACAGCACTGTGCTAATTGATAGGAATACAAAGAAAATCATAAGATAGTACTTGCCCTCAAGGAGTTTATGCTCTAATGGGGAAAAGAAAAGACGCGAAAAGAAGCTGAAAAATCAATTGGGAATGGTAGCAAGTGCTAGAACATAATGAAGTCCTACAGCTGGGGGGAGGGGTGATAATCAGAAGAGATATGAATAATGGAATTGATTTTATCTTTCAGGATGATCAATTTGGGGGGGATTTATGAAATTCAGAATAGTCACATGGGAAAGTATGAGGTAAATTCCCTTGGTGCCCCTAATTAAATACTGGATTTGGGAGGAGTTCTCATATATCCATGTAAAACCCCCTTGAACCAGAGGGAGTTGAGTCCCCTGGTACCTGGAAGGGAGGGTGGTGGTGGTGATGATTGAGAAAAAAAAGAATAGTAGGAGGAATTTTTCAACTTATTTCATCTTACAAAATGATGAGTTTGACAAGATGACCAACAGGATGGCAACTGGGTGAGAAATGATGAGTTGAATGCCTAGGGTATTTTCTGACACAGGGGAGATTCTTAGCACAAAAGTACTGCAAAAGGGAACTGCTGTTTTTGACTTGGCTTTTATCATTAGAAAATGGTTGTCAATTAAAAAAATAGAAATTTTGGGAGGAAGTGATCATTCTGTCAAACCTGTGATGAATATGGAGAAAGCTAGGAAATAGTCTGATAGACACATGAAAGTGCATTGCATAGAGTTCAGAATAAGATTAGGCAGGAAGTTTTCCCCTAAAATTCTTTGAGGGAAATTGGTTTTGCACAAATGGGATGATATCCAAAATCAAATTCATGAGATAGAAACATAAATGATTCCAGTAAAGAAGGGAATCCTTTGGGAATAAATCAATTTGTAATTGAAAGGAACTCATTAACCAAATTTTATTTTAGAGTGAAACATACACAAGATGGAATCAAGAGCAGAATACTGAGGAGAGATTTAAAAAAATAGAAAGAATGGCACAATTCTATACCAATGTTAGTAATGTTATCTACTAAACCAAACAGAATTATTTCTCATGATATGAACAAAAGTAGTACTTTGTGAGCTCTTTTGGAGGGGAAAAAAAGTAAAAAGGAAGAAATAAAATAAAAATTGTAATCTATTTCACATATGAAAAGCTTCATATATGAAGAAAATTGGCATTATATTTTAAATATATGAAAAATTTCATATATGAAGAAAATTATTTTCAGTCAGAAATGATAAAACAAAAATTATTAACAAGAAATTGAGGCAGTAATAAATAAGGATAAAGCAGCAGAAAACCTAATTGCCTTCATTTGTTCCAGATAAATTATGTCATATATTTCAGGGTACTAAAAGAATTTATAGATGTGATTACTAAGCCATCCTCAGTGATATTTGAAAATCAATAGAAGATGGAAGAGATGTTTCATTATTGAAATAGATAAATTCTCAATTTTCCAAAAAAAGAAAGAGAAGAAAGAGGTTTCTTAAAGCATTAATGCTACCTCAATTTTTATTTCTGGCAAAGATCTAGAAAACACTATTATAAACAAACCTTCAGAGACAATAAGGGATAATTCAAGAATACTTGATAAAAGAATCTTCATGCCCTTCAAGGAATAATCTGAAAGGACAACAAATGGATGAAAGATTGAAAAGATCTGGTTATAAATTGTTTTCTCCATCAATGTTAGTGAAGGCAGTATATTTGTATTCTCACATCATAGTCCCTGATGTGCTACATGAGGAAGTTAGAAATGTCACTAAAGAAAACAAAAATGAGAACAGCTGGACTCAATCAAGCATACAAAGAGGAGGTCTGTCTTAGGGCTAACACAACTTGGAATAGTGTTAAGGAATTAATTCTCCAGATATCTGAAATCAAAGATCCCATTATTACATAAAAAGCAATCAAAAGAAAATAAAAATTATTGACCTATATGTTTGTTTTCCATCATCACAAAATTTTTATGAGAATAATATGTCTATGTGCCAAAGACAAACCATTTATTTCATAATGTTGTTTAGGTACATTTATATATAGAAGATATGGGAACATTTTGATGCATCATGTGAAAGGACATCATGCTATGGTTTGGGATCATTATATTTAACAAAATACATCTTTTTTATTTTATTTTCAATTACATGCAAAGGTAGTTTTCAACATTTAACTTTTTTCAAGTTTTTTACACTTTTCTACCATTCATCGTTCCCTCTCTCTTCATTGCACAGACAAATCTGATATAGGTTGAAGAGAGTCATTAAAAAATACATATTGAAAGATTATGGTCACCAAACATTTCTCCACCTTCCTTCTGTTCTACTCTCCATCTAGAATTTTTTATCTTTGTCCCTCCTTTCTTGATATAACCTCTCCCAGTGAAGACAATTCAGATTTAGGGAGGATGATCTAGCCTCACTATTATGGACAGATTGCTAAATATTCCCTCAAGTTTATAGAGTGTCCTGAATGTCTTTCTTTCATGCTCTTGACCCAACCCCCCCCCAATTCTGTGTGTACTTCTCTCACTATTAGAGACCAGTGACTAGTATTCCAGTTCCACTTATCTAATTGACATCAAATAGCTTTTACAAATGGATATTTACTTCAAAGATACAGTCAAAAGAAAAGAACAGAAATTTTCCTGTAACAGTTAGGTGGAACATTCTCCTCATAACACGTCTATCTTTGAGGAGAGATGACTCAGAGGACTCAGTTTCTATCCCTAGCTTTGCTTCTAACATGTTACTACCCAAAAACTTTATCTCTCCCTGATGGAATTACATGGTTGTCTTGGTCAGAGTGAATGCTTGAAGTCTCCTCTTACAGAATTTCCTCTTACCTAAATATTTAGTAAGTTAGACCAATAGTAGAGAGTCAAGTGAACCAAAAGAGACTAAGGTTGATATTCCTCTTTGAAGATAACTTTAAATCCAGTTCTGTAGCTGCTGAGAATCAAAAAGGCTACTATACAACACAAAGGTAGGTTGGAATGAATTACCAGAATTTCCCTGCATACTCTAAAGTCTCTCAGTCTTTTTCAGTCTCTCTCTCTCTCTCTCTCTCTCTCTCTCTCTCTCTCTCTCTCTCTCTCTCTCCCTCTCTTGTGGTAATGGAGTTAAGTGATCGGTCCAAGGCCACGCAGTAAGTATCAAGTGGTCGGATTTGAACTGAGGTCTTCCTAACTCCAGGATCACCACCTAATTGTCTCCATTTGAAGTCTCTTGAAGGCACTTTAATTAAGTATATTAAGTATCCTTACATTTTTTCCAGAAATCTAAGTCTTTTCCATATGAAGGATTGTATCAGGGGCACTCAGATATGCTTGGTGGGACTGGGTTCATCAACTAATCTCATTATACCAGAATTATCATTTCTATTTCATAGAAAAAGCTCAAAGAGGAAGTAGAAAAGGTGGAATTTTAGTCGATATCTATCCCCTTTTCATTGCTCACATATCCATTCCCTTATTTCAATAACTCCTTCCTTGGCCATTTTAAGAATCTTTTACTATAAACTCTAGTACCTCCCTATAATCTGTGATATTAAATATGAAATCTCCTGCTTGCCATTTAAAGGCCTTATCAATATGGACTATATTTATTTTCCCTTTTTATTATTCATTATTATCCTTCATGAATATCATAGGACAGTGTCAAGCTATTAAGCAACACCCAGTTTTCCAGAGCTAAGGTCCAGCAAATGAGATGTGCCCTGAACTTGGCATAACAATAATCTCTTGTACTCACCTTTAAGATGATCTCACCTTCTGGTATAAACATATAATTATTTTATTACTTTCACTACCACCAGGTGTTTTCTGATTCAAACAAGCCCCTGATGTATACATATTATCATCATGAAGCTCAGCTTTATCACATTGTTGCTTTACCCCTCATTGTAAGGACTACAGCTCACCATACTATCACTGGTATAATACTGAGGTTTGGACACACTAAAGTGGACCTCCAACTAAGAACAATGCACTTGCATCTAATCTGTCTCCTTGCATGCAAGCCATTTCCCTCACTTTGAAATTAGCTTCTATTTGGTTTCTGACTCTCCTTGTCTCTAGCCTGCTCTATTTGGGTCTGGTCATCCACAGGGTAGAGTCTGGCTCATTTCATTTGCCATTAATTGATGACAGAAATGGGATTGAAGATGGGACTAAATCACGGGACCTTCAAGCACCATTGGGAACAGATTAGATGACACTAAAATTTATTTCTTCAGATTCCAACTTCTGCTTAGCTCAGAGTTCTTTGTGAGGAAAACTCCAGGAACTATCCAGTGACCTGTTTTCTCTCAGATCACTCTGGAAAGGTTATCCTTTCTTAAAGTGCACACCTTGGTTAATTGACCTCTCCGTGTGCCTCTGCTTTTTTTCCCCTTTAACTACTTGCCTCTGTAAAGTTGTAGTTATGTGCCTGTGCAAAAATAGAATTGCAATTATATACTTTGTTAAACTATATGTATTTATTTGTATCTTGTTTGTTGTTTTTGTCTGTTGTATCTTTGTAAAATATAAAATGTCTATGACCTGTTTGTGCTATGGGCTATATTCTGTTGCTTTGAAAGATTTAAAGTGCAGTCAGTCAGAAAAATTTCTATGAGCTTAGAACATTGGAAAAGATTAATGAACTTTCACAGTTGAAGCAATTATTCTAGTATGCAGGATGAAGTCATACTTGGTTTCTACAGGAAGTTAGGTAATAAGAAAAAAGTCAGATAACCAAAGTTTATAAAACTACTAAATCTTAGCAGTTTTTGGAGGTTTGAAGAGTTAATCTTTTTCTAAGATTGAAGAGGACTCGAAACTTTGGGGCAATTTCAGGAGCTCACTCTCTTCTGAAATAACTTGTTAAGTTTTTGGGGTACCACTCAATAGAATTTCTTTTAAGGAAAATAAACATTACATTTTAAGAAAAGTTTTTAAAGTAAATGGCAAGATTAATGACTTCATTGTTATAGGGCAATGAAGGAAGTCAGCTAGTTTGGAAGTTATATGAATCATTTAAAATTTTATGAGAGGCTAACTGCAAAACTAACTTTTCTGCCCTTTTATTATATCATTATATAATTTTAAATTATCATACAGATTTTTTACCAGTATTCAAATAATTTAAGTGTAAAATCTGATTTTGAGAACATAACACCAAAACATGCTCAAAGACTGAATTTCCATTATAGATTATAGTAACTCAGAGATGTTCTAGGCCTGAATTGCCAGGAAACCAATAATAGGAAAAAAGGCATGTGTTGTAAGTTGCTAAAGATAAATATCAGTGGCTGAGAAAAATTTTGAAGACAACATTGGCATGGTCTAGGTAGGATCTTCCTGATTCTATTCCCCATTGTTCTATTTCCATTCTGAAAAAGAAATTTCCCCAGTTAATCCTGAGCTTTACCTTTGATACATTGAGAATACATGATGGCAGTCAGATAGGATTCATGTCTAGAAACAAACAAAATTGAGGGAGGTTGTTTGTCCTGTTAAGATACATGGCATTGTTATAACTATGCCCTTTTTTTCGTTTTATAGCAAATTTCTATGAGCAAGAAGTTTTGTTACGTACAATACTAAATCTATTAAACTAGAGATTCATACTGGAACATCTCTGAGTTACTATAATAGGCTACAGATATGAATATCTTATAATTTTAAACTATATTTGTGGTCAAACTATAATATAGGGATAATGTCTTCTGAAAGATAAAGTAATAAGACTATGATATAATGTGAAAATTTTCTAGTTAAATGGAATAGCAAATTTTGAGAAAAACAGTAGGATTAGACTATTTTCTCTAAGAACTATATAGTTATATACATATTAGTGGATACATACACACACACACACACACACACACACATATATATATATATATATATATATATATATATATATATACACATATATATGTATATGATTACTTTCCAAAATTTATCTCTAATAGAAATTCAATCTTTGAGATTTTGGTATTATGTGCTCCAAATCAGATTTTACACATAAATTATATGAATGGTAAAAATACTTTCTAATAATTTATAATAATACAATGATAATAATAAATGGGCAAAAAGTTAATTTTATAGTTGGTAAAGATGGAAACAATCAATGCTATATGAACTAAAATTCTCTAACATTTCAAAATTGAAGAACAAAATTTAAATGCAGAATTATTTTGATACCTCTAGATTTGTAACCAGACAAGCAGAATCTCAGAGATGCCCTGAGAATAAAGCTTTTTGACCAAGACAAATCTATCTAGGTACCAGATGACTACATAAAACAGTTGAGATTCAAAAAAATGATGATTAAATGAACTTTAAGAATGAGTTACAAGCATCCAAGGAGATTGATGCTAGTTAATATTTATGTTGTTGTATTGCTTTGTTCTTTTGTTTCTAGATGTTTATATTTACATTTCCTCAATAAGCTTTCTGACATGTAAATTTCCCTTCTCAGGACTAGTCCATTATAAAACCTCTAAGTAGTTTGATCTGTTCTTGACTTAATGTAATAATGCAATTATGAGAGGTATGAGAAAATTTTTATTGCATGGTTTGAATCTAGTACTGTGTGGCTGGAAACTATGTGTTGTTTAGAGAATCTTAACTAAGGACCTATGTTATGTTGACTAGAAACTCAGATTCAAAGATTGATGAAAAGTTTTTTCCAAGTATCACTGCAAGGTCTTTCTGATTACTTCCACATCAGAAGAAAACCCCTGCTCCAGAAAGAATAGCAGAACCTTTTAGTGACTTCAGGGTTCATTTAGGACGTGCCCACAAGCAGCTCATATCCAAACGAGAAAGCTGTTACAAGATTCCAGAGAAGAGCTGAGTATATTGTAGTTTTTTTTCCTTTTTCCTTTTGCTATGTACTCAGCCACCAAGTTCCTGATTCAAGGATGTGTTGGCAATTTCTCCCCCTTACATTCTTGGCCCTCTTATGTATATCCATTTCTGATTATGAAACCCTGCTGTGGATCAAAGTCATCCCATTGTTGCTGTTATCCCTCATTGTGAGGGCTCCCTGTTCACCCATTGGTACAAGTGTTGAGATTTGGCCATACTAAAAAAAAGTCCCCCCCACTAAGGGCAAGGTCCCAACACATGTATCTAATCTGACTCTTTGCTTGAAGCCATTTCCCCTCACTTGGAAATTAAAACTTCTCTTTGATTCCTGATTCTGTCTCTAGTCTGTTCTGTTTGGTTCTGGTCATCCACCAATTAGAGGCTGGTTTTGTAGTCAGAGTAGAGTTTCTATTTTTCTTCCTTTTCCATTTCTCTTCCTTTACTTAAATTAATACCCATTCCCCATCAATAATAAGCATTATTCACTTCCTACTTATAACTACCTCTTGGAATGCCTAGTCTTCTTCAAGACTTGGGAAAAGGGCTGCCTTCTATATGCGTCATTTTCTAATTCCCCCCAGCATCTAGCTTGTTTTCCCTGTCTTGCATGAAAATGAGTTGCTTTTTTGTTTTGCTTTGTTTTTACTTATACATGTATTTGTAAATTTTTAATATACATCTCACCTTTATTTTTGCATTCTCAGTACTGCGAACAGTGCTGGCACATCATAGGTGCTTAATAAATGATTGTTGATTGATTGCATTTGGTGGTTTAGGTAAAATGAAAAAGTAAATGAAAGAACAAGAATATTAGAAAGTAGAGGATATAGACTTCATTAATGCAGGTTTAAAACTCTCCATACTTTAATAGGCATAAATACAAAAATCAAAGACTAAATGAGTGAAGGAACAAACAGATAAAATAAAAAAAATACAAAACAAGCAAATGAATGAATGAGCAAACCAAAAATATGATTATCTTTTAACTGACTCCTATTAAGATTTTCTTTTTTTGTAATTTAAGGCAATGGGGTTAAGTGACTTGCCCAAGGTCACACAGCTAGGCAATTATTAAGTGTCTGAGGCTGGATTTGAACTCAGGTACTCCTGACTCCAGGACTGATGTTCTATCCACTGTGCAACCTAGCTGCCCCTAGGATTTTCTTAGCATCAAACTAGACAGGTCATATAATCATCAAAAATAATAGTTGTAGATCAGAAAGTAACCTTAGATAGTATTTATTTCATTTCCCATTGTTTTCCAGATGATAAAATGAGATCCCCAAGAGATGCTATCATTTGTCCAATGTCACACAAATAGTAAGGGATAGAGAATTTGAAGTCAGGTAGTTTGAATCAAAATTGACTATCCTTTTTCACCTTGTCATGCCTTAAAAGTGAAATATATTGTCCTTCTCTGAGCTGCATCTCATACTTACTTGGTAAAACTTGTTCATGTCTCTGCTCCACCATTATGGCCTTTGAAAATCCTGAGGCACTTCTCGCACATGGAGAGGCAGGGAATTTGGACTTTTGTGGAGAATAATTAACACCTTAATATTTAACAGTTTAATGCGCTTTTTTACTCAGAACTATCTTGCTATTGCAGAAACTTTTATGGAAGTATTTTTTTAATATATAAATCCAGTTGAGTAACAGGAAAAGAAACAAATTTAAGTTTCATAAGATGTCTTCTTCACAATCATTTCTAGTTCAAATATTATCTTACCCATTTAACAGATGAGACAACTGACATTGAGCAATTTGCAGAGAATCTTGTAGGGCGATAAGCAGCAGACCTGATATTTAGCTTTCTACTATGACATATTGTCTTTCAAGGAGATGTGAATTTTATTTGGTGTTTCATTCTTGATGTAATTTATACATAAGTTTTCAGGACAGTAATTAATATAACAAGAAAAGTTTCCTTCAATCATTAAGAGTTTCATTTTTAATTAGGATTAGAAGATATGTTGCATATACTGGTATGAATAATGAGAGAAATCTTGGCTTTATTTCCTTTGGGTTTTCACTGTCAGATCCAGGCCTTTTGAGAAATTATAAAAATAGAACCTGCAAATTCTGTATTCCAAGATTTTGAGTCTAAAAGATGTAGGACAGTAAGAAATAAATAAGAGGAGTCCTTCATTTATTTTCAGACACAAAAAGTAGAAGGGTGATAGAAAGTAAACCCAATGAAGTCTAAAGAAATTAAAGAAAATATATGAATTCTTGTCAGACTAGTGTAGCGTGATTACCATCCATGCTCCCTAATTAGGAAAAGGGATGTTGAGTAAATCTGGAAAAAATATTTTATAAAGGAATAATCTAACTTTTGCAATTTATCTTTTGGTACTTCTCTGTTGCTTTGAGTTCTTTGTCCACATAAATTGTCCTTGTGAGCTGAGAGGAAGAAAGAAAAAAATTAATTGAGAAGGACAAGGAAAAAACCAGTCTCTAAGGAAATGAACAATATAAGTAGTTCTCAAGCTATATTTCATGTTTGATGGTGTATTTATTATTATTTCATAGTAATTTTTGAGGAACACATCAAATATCTGATATATAAACTTCAAAAGGATAAATTTTCAAATCATTTGCTTAAGAAGCATATTGAGTAAAATCAATTATATGATTCCATGAAAATGATGATCAATGCTGTCACTACCTTTGGCACAGAAGTGAAAAAAGCATCTAAATCATCCACTTTGGTTAGATGAGAAAAAATTAGCCTGATTAACTAGCAATTGTTCACTTTGATTTGGCAGAAGAAATTTGGTCATACATTTGAAAGGTACCAGGATAAATATTCTGCATTATTACTTTGACTACATAATCACAAATTCATTCAAAACATCTAGAAAAGGCCAGGAGGAGGCAACTCACCTTACTTCACTTATTAACTATCATCTGGCCATGTGGCAAAAAGGTAATTCACAGCTCCTGGACTCTTCCAGTTATGTGTATCTCTCTCTCTCTCTCTCTCTCTCTCTCTCTCTCTCTCTCTCTCTCTCCCTCCAAACACACACATGTATATAAAATATATACATATCAACTATATGTATATTATGTCTATATATGTATGTTTATATGTATATATGTATGTTTTATTTGTATATTTGTATATAGACATGTTTGTTAGTAGGGAAACTTCTGATTTTTGGAACTTTAATTTTGATACTTATGTGTATGTACATAATATGTGTTCTTATGCATATATATATATATATATATATATATATATAGAATGAGCAGTTTCTACCCAATACAACTATTGAAAATTGATGAAAATACAAACATATCCCAACTAAAATTCTGAAGTACTATATCCTCTTCTTAGCCTGCAAAGAGAAGCTAAGCATTTCTTGCCTATTCCTTTTTTCCTTTCCCCTGAATACTAAAAAAGTACCAGAAGTTAGGATGAAGCATCAGATCAGAAATTCTGCTTCTAATTAGCAAATAACTCCTGAAGGCACTTGGGTGTTTTTCAAAATCCTCAGATGAAACATTATTACGGTATTTCAGATATTTTGTTTCTCATTCTACTTGAGAATGTAAATTCCTTGGCAGACATTTGTATTGCAAAGGGCTATTTGCTAGGGTTGTTCATTGTCCTTTTCTGTAAGGAAAATTCCTAATAATTAAAGTTGTCCTAAAGTGAAATATACTATCCCAAGAGATAATGGATTCAGAGTATTACAGATTTAGAGCTATAAATGAACCCAAAGGTTATCTGGCATACTCCCCCTTATTACAAATAGGGAAATAAACATCCAGTTCACAAAGAAGTGTTATAGGTGGGATCTGTTTTTTGACTCCAGAACGAGTGATCAGAGATTGCTTCACTGTAAAGCTTTGGGTGGAAAATTGAATCTTTGAGGCATTTTGCAAGTTTGCATTCCTGCTCAATTATAAATATCACAAACCCTTTCCCTTTGAACTCTCAGGTCCATTTGTTGACTGGTGACAAGTCTATTTCACATTTGTATAATATTTTAATAAAGTGATTTTTCTCAAACCCCCTACCCCTGATAGGTATGTATGATATGGATGACTTATAAAAACTTCAAAACACAGTCCATGGGAATAAGCACCAGTTTTATCTGATTTTGAATCTTGGCTTTGGCATTTATAATCTCTGCCATTTTGGGTGAGTTACTGAATCTCTCTGAGTATCAGTTTCATCATCTGTAATATAAAGGGTTAGATTAAATGGCTTATACTTGATATCACATGTAAAAGATATATTATTTCACTTGCTTTCTCAATGGGGGTGGGATAAATTGGAGAGTAGGAGAGAATTTAGAATTTTGATAGTTTTTACACAAAAAGCATCGTCCATGTTACAGATGAGGAAATTGTATCAGAGAAGAGAAATGATTCTTGCAGTGTCATGAAGGTAATACAGGAAGCTAGGTAGCACAGTGCATAGAGCACTGGGTTTAGAATCCGAGACTTCATGAGTTCATATCATACTTCAGACACTTATTAGCTGTGAGACTGTGGGAAAGTCTGTCTCAGTTTCCTCATTTATAAAATGAGCTGGTGAAGGAATTAGTAAACTATTTCAGTATTTCTACCATTAAAACACCAAATAGGGGCACAGAGAGTCAGACACAACTGAAAAAAAGGCTGAATTTAAGTTAATAAGAATAAAAACCTGGACATAAATCCAGGAATGGACTTGGATGTTATGTCCACTCTTTCTAAATCTCATTAAAGTAAGGTGTCCCCAGAGCAAGGATTGGTCTCATTTATTTATTCTGAAATATGACACATTGGTGATAATTAAATGATGAGAAACCATTATTTATTTATTTATTCTCTTTTTGTACAAATAATTTTTTATACATTAATAAAATATTCTTGTTTAAGAGTAAACAGAATACCCCCTCCCCCACAAAATATAGACTCACTTGAGCGATAACGTAAAGGGGAGAGAAAAAAATTAGAATAAAAAAAAATGGTAATAATTGTAGATATGGCCAGGTGGCGCAATGGACGGAGTCCCAGCCCTGGAGCCAGGAGTACCCGAGGCCACATCCGGCACCATACACCCAACAATCACCCAGGCATGTGACATGCAAGCCACCCCAACCCCAATGCCCTGAAAAAACCAAAAAAAGAAAAAAAAGACGCAAAATAAAATAAAGTAATAATAATAGTAGGGGTGGCTGGGTGGCGGACAGAACATTGGCCCTTGAGCCAGGAGCACCCCGGTTCGAATCCGGCCTCAGACACCCAAAGATCACCCTGCTATGCAGCTCCTGGAAGGCTACCCAGCCCCATTTGCCCTGCACCCCCCAAATAATAATAATAAAAAATGTGTTTCAGTCTTCGTTCTAACACCAACAGCTCTGTCACGGGTGGATCACATTCTTTATAAGTCCATCACAAAAGTTACTTCCATGTTTTCCCACCGTTGCCATTGCGGATTGCAACTTTCTCCTTTCATATTTCTCCACTACCATGTACTATATTTCTCTCTTCTTTCACTCTGACTCTGCTGTAGGGTAGCTGAGTAGCACAGCAGACAGATCCCTGGTCCTGGAGCCAAGAGGCCCCGAGCCCCCCACCCCCACCCCTTAGGCCCAGCAACCTATCTGGACCTATGGTCCCCGACAGTTCATCCAATCCCAGGCCCTTGCTAGAAATAAAAAGGAAAATTTGTTATATCTGACTACTCTCCCCCCCATGGTCCATCCTCTCCTCCATCACTCACATCCTCCCCTTCCCCATGTCGCCCCCTTCCCCCTGTCCCCCCCTTTCCTTCTTACTCCAGATATCTATACCCCATTGAGTATATATGCTGTTTCCTCTCCTAGCCACCTCTGATGAGAGCAAAGGTTCCCTCATTCCCCCTTGCCTTCCCCCCTTCCATATCATTGTAATAGCTCATTGTAATAAAGAAAAAAACTTATTATATGAGATATCTTGGCCTATTCCCCCCCTCTCCCTTTTCTTTCTCCCATCACATTTCCTTTTTTTTTCCTATTGACTCCATTTTTAGAGCATATTTTATCTTCAAATTCAGCTTTCTCCTGTGCTTCAACTATAAAAGCTCCCTCTACCTGCTCTATTAACTGAGAAGGTTCACATGAGTATTATCAGTGTCATTTTTCTATGCAGGAATACATGCAGTTCATCATCAAGTCCTTCATATTTTCCCCCTCTCCTCCAATCTCCATGCTTCACCTGAGTCCTTTATCTGACAATCAAACCTTCTGTTCAGCTCTGGCCATTCCAAAAGGAACATTTGAAATTCCCCTGGTTCATTGAAAGTCTATTTTTTTCCCTGGAAGACCACATTCAGCCTTGCTGGGTAGTTGATTCTCAGTTGCATTCTAAGCTCTTTTGCTTTCCGGTATATTATATTCCAAGCCGTACAAGCTTCCAATGTAGTTGCTGCTAAGTCCTGTGTGATACTGACTGCAGCTCCACAGTATTTGAACTGTGTCCTTCTGGCTGCTTGTAATATTTTCTCATTGACTTGGGAGTTCTGGAACTTGGCTATAATATTCCTAGGGCTTGGTTTTTTGGGATCTCTTTCTCGGGGGGGGATCTGTGGATTCTCTCCATTTCTATTTTGCCCTCTGCTTCTAGGATATCAGGGCAATTTTACTGTAGTAATTCTTTGAAAATTATGTCAAGGCTTTTTTCCTGATCATGACTTTCAGGTATTCCAATAATTTTTAAATTATCTTTCCTAAGTCTGTTTTCCATATCAGTTGTTTTTTCAATGAGATGTTTCACATTTTCTTCTAATTTTTTGTTTTTTTGGTTTTGAAGTAATGAATCCTGGTTTCTTGTAGATTCATCAATCTCCCTGAGTTCCATTCTTTGTCTAAAGGATTTGTTCTCCTCAGAGAGTTTTCTTATCTCTTTTTCCATCTGGCCAATTTTGCTTTTTAAGCATTCTTCTCCTCAATAACTTTTTGAACTGTTTTATCCATTTGACCTAAGCTGGTTTTTAGCGTGCTATTTTCTTCAGCATTTTTTTGGATTTCCTTGACTAAGCTGCTGACTTCATTTTCATGTTTTTCCTGCATCTCTCTCCTTTCTTTTGCCAGTTTTTCTTCTAACTCCCTCATTTGATTTTCAAAGTCTTTTTTGAGTTCTGTCATAGCCTGAGCCCAATTTCTGTTTTTCTTGGAGTCTTTAGATGCAGGAGCTTGTGCTTCCTCATCTTCAGACTGAGTATTTTGATCCCTCTTGGGTTCATGTACAAAATATTTCTCAATGGTCTTCCTCTTGTTTCTCTGCTTGCTCATTTCCCCAGCCTGAGCCTGGTTTTGAGGTGCTTCCTGAGCTTTTGGGACACTCTCACAAGGATCTCAGTGTGTGAGGCTCTGTCCTCCCTCCTGGTCTGTGAATGACCATATGCACCCCACTCTGACATGGGGCTGAGGTGGAGGGGCCCCTGCTGTTCTATGGGGGGCCTAGACTGCGATCAGGATCTGAATGTGATCAGAGCCCCAGAGTCCTATTCCAGGGACAGAGCTCTGCAGTCCCTCTCTCTTCACTCCCCTCCTAGGTTCAATGGGCTCATGCCCTGGGGGCTCCTGCTTATGGGCTCTGCCTGCTTCTGTTCCAGGATCTGGGCTGCAGAAAGACCATGTTGCTTGCCATGTGTCCTGAGGGCTGGGCTTCACATGCTTGCTCTGGCAGAGGTTCCCCCGCTGTTCCCCCACTTTGTGCCCGGTGCTCCCCGGGGGCATAGCTCAAGAGACTCCCCCGCTGCTGTGAGCCACAGCTCCCAGTTCCCTGGGCCTGCCTCCGGGAGGCTGAAGTTTTTTCACTCTGGTGGGCCACCCCTCCAACACCAGGGAGCAGAGCCTTTCTGCTCTTTTCCAGGTTACCTTGAGCAGGAGAACTGCCTCACTGGGTCCCTGTGTGGGTTCTGTCTCTTGAAAGTTTAGTTAGAGTCCTAAGTTCCAAAGTTTTATGATAGAGCTTCTAAGAGACATAGCTCTCTGGCTCCATCTTGGCTCCACCCCTGAGAAACTGTTTTTTCTCATTTATTATTCAGTTCTCCAGTCAAACACTTGTGGTGGAGGGAGATTTGATATTATTGATATCACATGAGGGGAGAGATACATGATATCCTGTGACTCTGATTTGAAAAAAGTGTGATAACATCATTAGGTAGAGTTCCCCCAAATTGATGAGGTTACTTGAGTAGAAGGATGTTTTCTTCCCAATGGAAGCACATGTTTCCTTAGAGAAATTTTATGAGAAGTAGTGGGGTCTGTCCAGTTGTCTTTAGGTTTTTAGTGAAGGTGAAATGGAGATGACTGTCTTCTGGCTGGGTTGCATGACTGCTAAATTATTACTTTGTTGGGGTTTTTTTTATGCCAAGAACTATGACCATTGTATTTAAAGTTTCAGAAGAAAACTAATAGGCAGTTGCTATACAAAATAAGCAAGAACAAATTAAGAGATTATACAGTTTCCTTTGAGAAATCCAAGTCACCTGGACAAGATAAATGATATCCTTTGATAGTGAATGAAGTGGTAAATGTGATTTCTTAGTGACTGGACATGAGTAACTAGAGCATCAGGCTGAATCTAATAAATTTAATGTAATACAAATAAATGTAAAGTTACACTTGGGTACTAAAAATCACTTTCATATGCACAAGATTGCATGGCCAAATTTTTCTTTGCCTGTCCAGGGCATAATTACATCATTATGTTCAGTTGTGAGTTCCACAGTAAAGGAAGAATACTATTGATAATTGTGGAGGGAAGAGCGAATGTTGAAGGGCATATGAAATTTAGTTGAAGGATTTGGGGATGTTCTTCTTGGGGAAGAGGAGTACAGTGAGTACAGGGATGAAAAGAGAAATTAAACCTGTTATATTTGGTCATTGTGGAAAGAATCAAGAAAAATAGGTAGAAATTACAAGGAAAAAATTAGACATGATGTCAGGAAAATTTCCTCAGGAATAGAATTGTTGAAAGACTGATGGATAGTCTTTGGAATTGAGGAATTTTTCCTTGTTTGGTATTTTCAAGAAAAGACTGAATGGCTCATCATTTTTAGGTATATGAATGTGGAGATTCTTTGAGAGTATCATATTAGATGCTTACTGACAATACTTCCTACTCTGAAATCCTTTGATTCTGTGATAAAACATTCTCTTCTACCTTTCTTCAGTAACATGGAAATTGGGGAAGGTTTCAGGGGAAAGATAATCAGTTTTGTATTGGGCATATTTACTATTATTCCTGTGTCTTACCTCCCCATATGGGCATTTCAACCTTTTTGAAAGGAATGTTTTGAGAACAAATATGTAGTCAAGTAAGAATGATGGAGTATGCTTTGCTCAGGGAATAACAGAAAGCACTAAGAGGACAATTACTAATATGTTGCTACATTTGAAGCTTTCTTCCTTACTTCAACCCAAGAGGATTCTGAGCAAGTTCTTAGAAGCACCATTCTCTGAAAGAGCACTATAGTTGTCTTGAAGGAGTCCTTTAAAGTAAACTATGAGCTTCTCTCTGCCTGGGTATTAAGAAAACAACAATGAACTGATTAAGGCTAACTGGGCTATCTTTCACCTCAGTTCTTACTTGACTTTAAATTACTGAATGGGTGTTGCCTCAGACAAACTGAGACCTGGGAATGAATCTAGCTTAAAAAGGCACTGCATCTGAGGACATCTCCAGTCATTGTGACTTATAACTTGTCACTGAACTGATGATTCTGGGGGAGAGAGTGAGACTCCGAATCACATAAATTCAATTCACTTTCAAGTAAAGACATCTTCTTCCTAGGAGTAGAATAGAAATTAATACTCTTTTGTTATATTTCTGACTGAGATTAGAATTTGAGGGGGTTTGCAAAACTAGAAATACTGAGCATGGATTAAAATTAAGAATGGAGAATCAAACATAATATATTATAATAAATGTTAATATTTGTCAATAGTTACTATTTATTATTTACATTAAAGTTTGCAAACTATTTTATACATATGATAAAAGTACTCTTATTATCTTCATTTTCAGATGAGAAAAATTGAGACCGTAAAAAAGTAAATGGCCTGTCCAGGGTCACACAACTATAAAGTGAGTGAGATAGGATTAAACTCAGATGCACTGTTGGAACTGTGACTGAAAGATCATTAAAAGTCATCTATTCAAATGCCCATATTTTACAAATAATAATAATAATAATAAATAAAAAGAAAAGTGTCCAAGGAACTATAAGTAGCAGGAGTAGAAGCAGTATTTAAGTCTCCCCTACTTCAGTCCTCTTTTTTTTTTTTTTTAGGTTTTTCCAAGGCAATAGGGTTAAGTGTCTTGCCACATAGTTAGGTAATTATTAAGTGTCTGAGACTGGATTTGCACTCAGGTACTCCTGACTCCAGGGTGGGTGCTCTATCCACTGCACCACCTAGCCACCCCCTCTTTTTTGTAAAATTATTTTCTTAGTCCAATTTCACAGACTTCCAACTGGGAAGGTTATCTAATAGTGAAATTGTTTGCACCCTCTAAAAAAGTTCTCCATGAACAGATACTGTTTCATGAATGTTGTTAACTGATTGACTGCAAACAGTATAGAGAAGTTGGGAATCATTTGTTTCTAATTAAAGGAATGGAATAGTCTTAATCTTCCAGTTTAGGGATGAATGAATATCCTCTCTCTGTTCCTAGCTATTGCGGAATGGACACCAAACTCTTTTACTTCCCCGAGGGCTTGGTGAAGTATAGTAAATATAGTAAATATTGAAAATATAGTAAAATTTTGTAATAAAGCATTTCTCCTCTCCCTTCCCCTTCCCATGCTCACATCTACCATTTAGAGCAATTGGTCAGGGAGGTCTGACTTGCAGAAAATGTGAGTCATGGTGTGTTACTGCAGTTTGGTAGACCAAGACAGCCTGTAAGTCAGTGTTACTGATAGTTCTGCAAAATGTTGTTATGACAAACTTTCAGTGTGCTTCTCCCCTCCCCCTCCCCATTTTAAACCAAAGGCACAGGAAAGAGGGAATTGTGAAGGCAAGTAACCTATGCATAATGCTAGTTTATTACTAAAGTCCTTGAGTATGCTCAAGGAGTTGAGTCCTCAATGTAGCATTGTGATTTTTAGGGGGAATACCTGTTCCTGAGGCATGTCTCATGGCTGTTTGAACCTGTTTTTTAGACAATGAAATAAAGAAATTTATCTACCATAGAGAACTCTTTGCTAGAGGAATTTTAGTTTTAGTTTATTCTCAATTTCTTTTTGAGTCTAACTTCTTCTAGCACAGACCAAGGATCTTAGGTTTAGGCTCTAGAGTAAGAAGGGATCTCAGAGGTCAACTTATCCAGCCCCTTCATTTTACAGTCAAGGAATCTGATGCCTGGGGAGGTAGAGACCTGTCCAATATTCAAGTTTGATACTTTATTCAGAGGGTGAAAGCTAATGGGCACCAGCTTTTTCCTTATTAGAATAATCAATAAAATCTTACTTTCAGTATCCCTGTTAATAAAAAGAAGATAAAATTATAGTAGCCTTTTAATGTTTTGGTTTCCTCAGAGATTTGTGTAAGGAAGGCTTTTTTATAAGCTATGATGTACTAGAGGGATATGATTTGTGATCCTTAGTTTTCTTGAAGAAAACATTTATTTGATTCATCTCTAAAAGGAATAAACTGTTTGGTACATTAAAGCAAGTGTTTTAGTTTATTCCCTTGAAGTTTTCTGACAGGAGGCATTAGAATAAAACAAAGAAACCTACTATCTACTGCAGTACATATTTAAAGTAATTTCTGCTTTAATATATTTACTTGCCACATTTCTGGACTTGAATAAAATAAAAGCAATAGGAGTTTCAAACTTTGCTATCATTGTTGCTAAAAATTGAAAAAGTCTATCTTCAGTGTTCAATTATGCTAATTAAAGACAATTATTTGTTCTTTAGCTTTATCCTTTCATTGCTTGGTTCTCTTCTTCACTGGATTTTGAGTGTGTTTAGAGCAATAGGCATCCATCAACATTATCAGTGCCCCATCACACATAGGTACATTTTTGTCATACCTTTGGTTTAGAAAAGTATGAATCATAACACTCAGCATAGAAAAATAAAAGAAAGAAGCCACAATTCCTACTGCACTGACACTTAACATCCTGTGTATAGTCTGTAAGGCTTCCGTTGTACAAAGTACAGTTTACAAAACTTTCCTTTGGGACTAAAAAGGATATTTTAAAAGAAAAAAAATAATTAATGAAGATAAGCTTATTATAAAATGAATAATACTAAAAAATTCACTCAATGTCCCCACTTGACTTAGCTTCTTGGAAAGAAGGTAGGAAAGTATGTTGTCATCTAGAGATTTGAAAGTAGGAGTCAAGAATAATGAATTTCAATTTCTCCTTCTTGGTTGGTCTAAGGAAGAGACATCTGACCTTGGGCATGTTTTTGAACCAACCCTGTACCACTATCCTCATGGAAAGTGGACAAAATATTTCTTTGAGGTTATTGGCTAAGAGTTACTGGGCAAGTGCAAGCTATTATGGGTTTCTTTTAAAAGCTAAAAGTAAATGGACAGGAAATACCGCAAATTACCACATCCAGTTTCCTGGCCACCACACTATTCAAATTTGAAATGAGATCTTATGTCATTGGCAGGAACACCTGCTGCTCTCAGTCCCCCATCCTATTTGGAGGGGAAGTCTTGAAAGTATTATAAAAATGGATCGGGAATGAGAGCATCTGGTTCCAAGTTTTAGATTTGCCAGGGACTAACCATATTACATTGGATAAGGCAGTGTGCCTCAATTTCCACATCTGTACAACAAAGAAATTTGAATTGTTGGACTCTAAGATTCCCCTCCAGCTTCAAAATAATTCAATGAGTTTCTCCAGAATTTGCTAACAATGAGGTATTTTACATTTGCTTCTAAGAGAAAAAAATCAGGACAGAGATTTGCAATAGAGATAAATTAGGAAAAGATGTTGCAGGAAGATGGTTTGTAGATACTAACAACTGTGATTTTTATGATCCCAACAACTTTTATTGTCCTGAATTAGCTGAAGGCTGCTTGAATTTTGCAATTTCCTTTAAAAGAAAGCACTATTCATCCCAAGGGATATCAGAAAAGAATATAGTTGAATTGACAATGAAATACTGCAGCTGTTTTAACTACACAAAGTACTCACATATTTGGACTAATCATAATGAAATATGTAAATAACTTCTTAGAACTGTAGCCCTTCAAATTGGAATTTAAAGCTGTTCACACCAATAATACATACAAGACTTCTTAGGAAACTCAAATAATGCTTTAAAAAACCCCACATCTATGAGTGATCTTCTTTTGTATCATTCAGGAAATCAGGGATGAATTAGGAAAAAAATATATATTTTAATCTTCAGAACTGTGGCTATTGAGATGCATATTGATGAGACTAGGCATTGTTATTATGTTTCTATTATTTTAAAAGGTCTTCTTATACAAGATGACATCAGTTAAAAAAGTGAATTGTGTGTTGTGAATTTAAATGATTTTAACCTTTTTTTCCAATTTTAATTATTTTAATTTTAACATAATTTTATTATGTTTTTACAGAGGCATTCTTTAGCTCACTGATTTAGTTCTTTTTAGACTCAGGAAGAAAAGGTACAAACTCCAGATAATGTTTCCTGATTGCAATTGAACTCTGAAATTGACAGGAGATAAGCTCTAACACCTTGAAAGTCAATGGATATTCCAAATAAATACTATCTTTTTATTTTCAACTTTTAATAATAGAGAGTAAAAATTAAAGCAAAACTTAAAAAAAATCTTAATGCTTCCTCTATCTCTGGTGAGGTTTTGCAGAACACAGAAAATATTTGAATTTTGTCTTTCAAATAATTCATCCTGATATGAGAGCTATTTAGCCAATCCCAGGACTGTGATTCCCAAGCCCTCTTCTTACAGAATTTAAGGTGGGGAAAACTAATTATTCTGCTGAAATTCAACTAACATTTACCAGCAACTACTTTGTGTAAGGCAATGATCTAGGCAATACAAACACTGAAATAATTTATTATTTTTTTCTCTGTAGTTTATGTTTTATTATTTCATTTTATTTTATTTAAATTATAGACAGAGTTTATTTATTTTGAGTTTTACAATTTCCCCCCAATCTCCTTTCCCTCCCCCCACCCCCATAGAAGGCAGTTTTCTAGTCTTTACATCATTCCCATACATGTGGATTGATTTAAGTTGAAAGTGATGAGAGAGAAATCATATCCTGAAGAACAAATATATAGTATGAGATATGACAAAATTACATAATAAAGACTACCTTTTTAAAAAAAAATTAAAGGAAATCGTCCATCTTTATTCAAACTCCACAATTCTCTCTCAGAATACAGATGACATTCTTCATCACAGACACCCCAAAATGTACCTGAGTGTTGCCCTTTTGGCATGAGTAATTCCATTAAAGTTCATCATCACCCCTATGTTGCTGTTAGGGTATACAATGTTCTTCTGGTTCTGCTCAAATTGCTCAGCATCAGTTCATGCAAATCCTTCCAGGCTTCCCTGAATTCCCATCCTTCCTGGTTTCTAATAGAACAGTAGTGTTCCATCACATACATATACCACAGTTTGTTAAGCCATTCCCCAGTTGATGGACATTGCCTCAGTTTCCATTTCTTTGCCACCACAGAGTTGCTATGAACATTTTTGTACAGGTGATGTTTTAGGTTTTTTGTTTGTTTGTTTGTTTTTTGTTTTGCAAGACAAACGGGGTTAAGTGGCTTACCCAAGGCCACACAGCTAGGTAATTATTAAGTCTCTGAGACCGGATTTGAACCCAGGTACTCCTGACTCCAAGGCTGGTGCTTTATCCACTATGCTACCTAGCCGCCTCTTACAGGTGATGTTTTAACCCTTTTTCATAATCTCTTTAAGATATAGACCCAGTAGTGGGTATTGCTGGATCAAAGAGTTTGCACATTTTTATTGCCCTTTGGGCATAATTCCAAATTACTCTCCAGAAAGGTTGGATGAGTCCATAGCTCCACCAAACCATGTATTAGTGTCCCAGATTTCCCACATCCCTTCCATTATTGATCACTGTCCTTTCTGTGTCATATTGGCCAGTCTGAGAGGTGTGAGGTGGTACCTCAGAGATGTTTTAATTAGTGTTTCTCTAATAATTAATTTGATTTAGAGCAATTTTTCATATGATTATGGATTGCTTTGATTTCCTCATCTGTAAATTGCCTTTGCATATCCTTTGACCATTTGTCTATTGGGGAATGGTTTGTCTATTTTTTTAAAAATTTGACTCAGTTCTCTGTATATTTAATACATGAGTCCTTTGTCAGAAACACTAGTAAAAATTGTTTCCCAGTTTACTACATTTCTTTTGATCTTGGCTACAGTGCTTTTGTCTGTGCAAAATATTTTTATTTTAATATAATCAAAATTATCTAGTTTGTTTTTAATGATGTTCTCTATCTCTTCCTTGGTCATATACTGCTTCCCTTTCCATAGATCTGATAGGTAAACTATTCCTTGATCTTCTAGTTTGCTTATAATATTTTTTATGTCTAGATCCTTTGTCCATTTTGATCTTATCTTGGTATAGGGTATGAGGTGTTGGTCTAATCCAAGTTTCTGCCATACTAACTTCCAATTTTCCCAACAGTTTTTATAGAAGAGAGAGTTTTTATCCCAATAACTGGACTCTTTGGGTTTATCAAACAGCAGATTACAATAATCATTTCCTGCTACTGCACCAAGTCTATTCCACTGATCTACCACTCTATTTCTTAGCCAGTACCAGACAGTTTTATTGATTGGTGATTTATAATATTTTTAGATCTGGTAGGCCTAAGCCACCTTCTTTTGCATTTTTTTATTGAATCCATGGAAATTCTCAATTTTTTTTATTTCCCATATGAATTTACTTAAAATTTTTTCTCACTCATTGAAGTAATTTTTTTTTTTTGGAATTTTGATTGGTAGGGCACTAAACAAATAGTTTAATTTTGGTGAAATTGTCATTTTTATTATATTAACTTGGCCTATAGATGAGAAGTTGATATTTGCCCAGTTATTTAAGTCTGATTTTATTTGTGTGAGAAGTGTTTTGTAAATGTTTTCAAAAAGTTTCTGAGTCTGCCTTGACAGGTAAACTCCCAGGTATTTTATATTGTCTGAGATTACTTTGAAATATATTTCTCTTTCTAACTCTTTCTGCTGCATATTGCTAGTCATATATAAAAATGTTGAGCAATTATGACTTTATCTTATATCCTGCCACTATGCTAAAGTTTCTAATTGTTTCTAGCACTTTTTTAGATTCTCTATGTATATCATCATATCATCTGCAAAGAGTGGGAGTTTTGTCTCTTCCTTCCCAATTCTAATTCCTTCAATTTCTTTTTCTTCTCTAATTGCTGAAGCTAGCATTTCTAATATGATATTGAATAGTAGTGGTGATAATGGGCAGCTTCACCCCTTATCTTGTTGGGAATGCCTCCAGTCTATCCCCATTGCATATAATGCTTGTTGATGGTTCTAAATAGACACTGTTTATTATTCTAAGGAAAATCCATTTATTCCTACTCTCTCTAGTGATTTTAGCAGTAATGGGTGGTATATTTTGTCAAAAGCTCTTTCAGCATTTATTGATATAATCATATGATTTCTGATAGGTTTATTATTGATATAATTAATTATACTGACAGTTTTCCTAATATTGAACCAACCCTGCATCCCTAGTTATCTTACTTGGTTGTAATGTATTATCCTAGTGATAACTTGTAGTCATTTTGCTAAGGTTTTATTTATGATTTTTGCATCTATATTCATCAGGGAAATAGGTCTATAATTTTCTTTCTCTGTTTTAACTCTTTCTGGTTTATGTACTAGCACCATATTGGTGTCATAGAAAGAGTTAGACAGAGTTCTGATTTCAGCTATTTTTCCAAAGAGTTTATATAAAATTGGAACCAGTTCTTCCTTAAATGCTTGATAGAATTTACTTGTGAATCCATCTGGAACTGGAGATTTTTTCTTAGGGAGTTCGAATTTCTTTTTCTGAGATAGGGTTATTGAGGTGTTTAATTTCCTCTTCATTTAACCTAGGCAACATATTTTTGTAAATATTCCTCCATTTCATTTAGATTATCAAATTTATTGGCATAGAGTTGGTCAAAATAATTCTGAATTATTACGTTAATTTCCTCCTCATTGGTGGTGAGTTCATCTTTTTTATTTATGATAATAGCAATTTTGTTTCTTCTTTTTTAAATCAAATTGATCAGAGGTTTATCGATTTTATTGCTTTTTTCATAAAACTAGCTCTTGTTTTTCTTTATTAATTCAATAATTTTCTTGTTTTTGATTTTTATTACTTTCTCCTTTAATTTTTAGAATTTCTAATTTGGTATTTAACTGAGGGTTTTTAATTTGTTGTTTCTCTAATTTTTTAGTTGCATATTTAGTTCACTGGTTTCTTCTTTCTCTAGTTTGTTCATAGAAGCATTTAAAGATATAATATATCCCTGACAGCTGCCTTGAGTGTATTCCATAGGTTTTGGTATGATGTTTCATTATTGTCATTATGTAGGATAAAATAATTAATACTTTCTATAATTTGTTGGTTGATCTATTCATTCTTTAAAATGAGATTATTTAGTTTCCAATTAGTTTTGGTCTATACCTCCCTGGCCCAATATTGCATATGATTTTTATTGCATTATGATCTGAGACAGGTGTATTCACTATTTCTGCCTTTCTGCAATTTATGCCTTAGTACATAGTCAATTTGCAGAAAAGAAAGTAGAATCCTTTCTATCCCCATTCAATTTCCTCCATAAGTCTATCATATCTATGTTTTCTAACAATCTATTTACCTTCTTAACTTCCTTCTTGTTTATTTTATATTTAGATTTCTCTAAATCTGAGTGTGGGAGGTTGAGGTCTTCCACTAGTAGAGTTTGGTGGTCTATATTTTTCCTGTAACTCCTTCAACTTCTCTTCTAAGAATTTGGATGCTATACCATTGGGTGCATATATAGTACTGAAGTTATTTTATTGTCTATGGTACCTTTTAGGAGGATATAGTTTCCTTCCCCAACTCTTTTAATGCTATCTATTTTTGCAGCTTCTTCTTTGTCTGAGGTAAGGATTGCTACCCCTGCTTTTTTCACTTCAGCTGCAGCAAAATATATATTGCTCCAACCTTTTACCATTACTGTATATCTATCTTTCTGCTTGAGATGAGTTTCTTGTAAGTGGCATCTTGTAGGATTCTGGTTTTTAAACCATTCTGCTATTTGCTTAAGTTATAAGGGAGAGCTCATCCCATTTCCATTCAAAGTTATAATTACTAACTATTTATTGCCTTCCATGTCATCTTCCCTTTGTTTGTATTTTCCTCCCTGTTCCCCTTTATTCATATTCCCCAGTGTTTTGTTTCTGAATACCACTACCTTCAGTGTATTTGCCCTCCTATATCCAACCCCCTCCCCTTTTTTCCCCTTTCCCTTTGCCCCTTCTTCCTTCCCTTCCTTCTGTTGATTCCCCCTTTCCTCCTCCTCCACTTTTCCTTTTTTAACACTTTAAAGATAAGATAAGTTTCTTAACTTTACAGAGTGTGTGTATGTTAACTTAAATCCAATCTGATGACAGTAAGATTCAGGTGGTTCTCACTTCCTCCCTTCTTTCCCTCTATTGCAATAAGTCCTTTGCACCTCTTAATGTAATGAGATTTGCCCCATTCTTCAGTCAAAGCCATCTGCCATGTCTTTACTGTCCCCCTTTTTAAGGAAGTATTGTTTTTATTAGGTTTTGTTTTTTTCTTTAGGTTTTTTTTTGTTTGTTTTACAAGGCAATGGAGTTAAGTGGATTGCCCAAGGCCACACATCTAGGTAATTGTTAAGTGTCTGAGGTCAGTTTTGAAGTCAGATACTCCTGTACTACTGACTCCAGGGCTGGTGTTCTATCCACTGCACCACCTAGCTTCCCCATGGTATTGTTTTTAAATCATTCTATTTGAGTCACAGAAAGGTCTTGAGAGTCCATCACTTCTGGCTATTTTCTCTTCTAGAATTACAATTATTGAGCATTATCAGAGTCTCTCTCTCTCTCTCTCTCTCTCTCTCCTAGGTAAGGATATATCCAGTTTCATCTTATTGGATAACAGTTTTTCAAATAAGTCATGTGTATCCATCTTTTCTGGCTAATTAAATTCTAATAGAATTACAGTTCTTGAGAGTTGTTAAAGTCTTTCTTTCAGGTAGGGATATTGCCAGTTTCATCTTATTTGATAACAAGTTTTCCCCTTCCCCCCTTCTTTATTAAAATAAATTTACCTTTTCATGTGTCTCTTCAGTCTCCTTTTTGAAGTTCAAATTTCCTATTAAGCTCTGGTCTTTTCATCAGGAAAAGTTGGAAGTCTACTATTTCATTAATTGTCCATCTTTTCCCCTGAAAGAGAAGGTTCAGCTTTGTCAGATAGTGGATTCTTGACAGCATTCCAACCTCCCTTGCTTTTCAGAATATTGTATTCCAGGCCCTTTTATCTCTTAATGTTGATGCTGCCTGGTCCTGCGTAATCCTTACTGTGGCTCCTTGGTATTTAAATTGTTTTTTTTTTCTGGCTGCTTACAGGATTTTCTCTTTTGTCTGATAGTCCTGGCATTTGGCTACAATATTCCTTGATGTTTTCATTTTGGGAAACCTTTCCAGAGGGGATCAATATATTTTTTCAATAACTATTTTGCCTTCTGGTTCCATGATATCAGGGCAGTTTTCCATCACTAAATCCTGTAATATTGAGTCCAAGCTTTTTTTCTTTTCAATGTTTTCAGGAAGACAAATAATTTTAAAGCTATCTTTTCTCAATCTTTTCTCGAGGTCAGTGGTTTTGCTGATGAGATATTTAACATTTTCTTCTACTTTTTTCAATTTTTTGGTTTTGTTGAACAAATTCTTGTCTCATGAAGTCATTGGTTTCAATAGACTTTTTTTTTTATGGAAGAATTTTCTTTTTCTTTTTTTTACCTTTTGCAACTCCTTTTCCAATTAGTCAGTTCTATTCTTGTAAGAGGTTTTCCCTTCGATCATTTGAGGTTTTGAGAGAATTATTTTCCTTTTGCATTTGTCCAATTATATTTTCTAAGAATTTATTTCCTTGTTGAAAGGTGTTAATTTTCTCTTAGGTTTCTTTTCCCAAATTTTCCAATTGATTTTTAAACTCCTTACTGATTATTTCAAGGAAATCTATCTGTGCTGGAAACCAAATCATATTCTCCTCAGAGGTTCTACGTTTCTCTGAATTAGTGTCTTTTTCTTCTAGGAATTTTTCTATGGTCCCCCCTTTCACTGGCCTTTCATCATTTTCCTAAGATCTTGTGTTGGGGGAGGGGCTGGTTCACAGAGGTTTGGTATTGACATGACCAGAGGCTTTACTCAATGAGTAGTATCTCCAGCTGACCAATGGGGGTTGCTAGAGACTTTGCTCACTGAGTGGCTAATAGGGGGTGTTGGAAGCTTTTCTCACTGAATGTAATATCTCCTCCTGGTCAGTAGGGGGTGATAGAGGCAGGAACCTACCCTCCAGCCTTTCCTATAAATTGCAGACTGTTAGTCCCAAAGTCATGCCTCCACTCTCTGGTGGCTTCTCAAAATAAAGTAGTTCCCACAGCCAAATGGCTTCTACAGCATGTAGTTTCCTACAGTGGAGTGGTTCCCACAGTGAAAACCCCCAGGGCTGACCTTAGATTGGTCTGGCTTTCACCCCTCCCCCAATGGCTGTTGGCATTCTACACTCATTATACTCCCAATCCCCGAAGAAAGACCTTGAGGTAAATGTTCGTCTCCTAGCTTCTCTATCTGGGTTTTGTCAATAGGACTTCCATTAAGAGGTTTGTTTCATATTGTTTATGAAGGAAGATCAGGAGACCTTAGCACAGGACCTGGCTTCTCTCTGCCATCTTGGCAGGAAGTCTAAAATAGTTTAGAAAATACTCTCATACAGGCAATCAGGTCCACAGTAAGGTGGAAATAATCCTATTCTTAGAGTTAGAGGAAAACTGAATTCAAATTCTGTTTATATGACTGGATGCTCAATTTCTCTGAGTCTCAGTTGTTTTAGTTATTGAATGTGGATCACATTTGCCAAATGAAGAGTAACTTTAAAGTACTATTCATATTTGAGCTATTCTTCATAAAATGGAACTAGGAATAACAGATAGAAATTTTAGAGAAAGGAAGATAGCTGAGTTTCCTCAAATGATTTGACATTGATTTTCTATGACATGGTTTAGTAGAAACAGCACTAGGGTAGGGAGTTATTTGCTCAATCTCACATACTAAGGCTGATTGGGAATTCTGAGTCTAGAACAGGCACCAGTATTGTCCCTGGAACTCAATTATTTGGGTATATCTAAAGACTAGTTGGGGAATGCTTAAATATGAATGGTAAGGACACAAAGACTATATTGGATTTATTTTGATATACTTGATTTTATTCCTTTGGGTTTCATGAAATATAGTTAAGCCATGTGATTAACTTTACTATTAAACTATCATGGGCTGACTTCAATGAAATGCAGCACAAATGAATAAATGAAGAGCATAAAGAATTTACTTTGCATCAAGCACTATGCTAAGCACTAGTGATATTTAAAAAAAGTCAAGACGGTTCTACTTACCCTCAAAGATTTTCCATTGTGATAAGAAGATACAATGAACCATTATTCAGTTAATCAATCAACAAGCATTTATTAAGTATCCACTTTATGCTAGTCCTTGTCCTTCTAGTACAATCCAGTAATCAAGAATCATTTATGTCAGGCCAAGTTCTAGGAAGGATGGATACTCAAAGTGACAAAAGCCAGTAACTACCCTCAGAGAGCTCATAATCTACTTAGCCTTTGGGGAACTGGGGGGAAAAGTCCAGGTCTCAAAAGAATTTATAGTCTAGACTGTAGAGATAATTTGATTCTGCCTATTTATATATAGAAGAGATACAAGGTGATTTTGACAGAGGGAAGAAATGTGATCAAGACATATATTTTCCCATGAATAAGACTCAATCTTTTTCGAAAAATTTGGGGTCTAAAAACTGAGAATGTCTTATTCAGTGGTTTTTTTACTTGTCTTTCCCAAGTCTTGTCTTTGAGCTCATTGTTTCACATTTGCTACTAGTATATCAGGTTATGTTTTGCCTTGTTTTGCCCAGAAATGGTTCGGAAAAGATTTTCATACAGTGTTAAATTCATGTTCATGTGATCCAATTTGCAAAAGTGAATGGAAATCATGCTGCTGAACCTAGGTTTGGTCTTCCTCCAACTGAGAAAACAATCCAACACTGGCTACAAGAAGAAGAAACCCTACTGGAAAACACCCTGGCAGAATAGGCCATGAGAGGCAAGTCAGCCAAATGAACTGAATTAGAGAGGGAAATGAAGAGATGGATTGAAGAGCAAAGGGCCATTGGAATTCCTGTGTACATAAAGATGGTTCAGCATGAAGCAAAAAGAATTACTGATGAAAAAAAAAGTTACTGATTTCAAAGGAGAACACAATTGGTGCTTCAGGTTAAAGAAACAAAATGGACTAAGCATGTGTCCACACAAATGGACTAAGCATGTGTCCACACACCAGACTTGCCCAGGTAGTGCTTGTGGTCAATCCCAGACCAGAGCACAGGCAGGAGAACAGTCAAAACCTCCCTTGAGACAGTGATTCATCATCAAACACAGATGAGGATGAGCTAACAGATGAGAGTTTTGATAATGAAGAGGAGTTGTATGAATTTTATGATGAATAAAACTTGAGTTCAATAACTTTAGGCAATATGTTTTTCCCTCAAATTTCAGGGCCCAAAAATTAAGGTGCAGCTTATACATGAGGAAATATGGTATTCCATGGAAACAGCCACCTGGCTAGGTAATTATTAAGTGTCTGAGGCCGGATTTGAACTCAGGTACTCTTGACTCCAGGGCCTGTGCTCTATCTACTGTGCCACCTAGATGCCCAGAAAGCTACATGACTTTGAGGTAGTCATTTAAAGTCTGTGAGCCTCAGTTTTCTCATTAGCAGAATTAAGGAAATGCTCTATCTGTTACCAAAGGTCTCTTACAGTGACCTTATATGTAATCTTTAATCTTAGTCTCTTCATGGTTCTATGAATCTGTGGCTTTGTTTAACTGTGCCCATTCTTAAAATCAGGCTAGGTCCTGTCAAATTAGATATTTCTATTGATTTTTACATTACCCTAGGTATTATTCATAAAATTCTGTGAGGACATTAGCCTTCATTCTCATCATATCAACTATGGAACAGTTAATTTCCTTAACATCTGACAGTTTCTAAGATATCATTTGAACAACATATAGAAAAGATATTCTATCATAAGAGCATTCTTTTTTTTAAAAGAAGAACTTTAGATTTTGGCAAAAATCTTGTGGAAAGACCAAAGACTAAATAAGTTACTTTCCTATTTTGTATACTTGAAATTTGAGCTTATTTTCATCGCAAATGACTAATCTATGGCAGCTGACTAAAGGATGAGAGGCTAAAATGTGAAACTGGACAAATATTTTAGGTAATTTAAAGGTCTTCCCAAATCCTTATTTATATGGATAGTGTCCCTAAATGGTACGGTAAAACTTCTTTATTGAGGATTGAACATAATTATGAGGAAAATAAATCTTTTAGTAACTTTGATATAGAACTTTGAGGGATGAATGAGTGGAGGTTAGGGCTGATGTCCTTTAAAAAGAGAATCAACTTAATATACTATATATTATTTTTGCTTTTAAGATATTCAAGTGAATTGAATGAAAATACATTTAATCCTTGGCTACTTTGTGGTTTTGCTTATTTAGTCAGGAAATATCAATCACTAGATCATTTTCAAAATGAAGTATTTTGGTCTGAAAGTCATTGTTTCATAATATTCTCCTTGGGAATTTCAGAATAGGAGAATGGAGGAGGCAAGATGACAGAGGAAAGACAACCACTCAGATGAACTCTCTCAACCTTTCCCTCCATTTAACTTTAACATAATGCCTCAAATAAAATTATAGAGCAAGATAGTCAACAAAAAAATCAGGGAGAAACATTTTTCTAGTGTAGGACAACTTAAGAGGTAGGCAAACATCTGTGAGATGAAGGGAGAACTGGACAGGAATGCAGTCAACAATAGAAGCAGTAGCTTCTTGGAGGTGGTGAAAGAACATTAGCAACAGCTTATGAACTCTTGAGCCCAAAGATGGTAAGTGGGTCAGAGTATTTACTGATCACAAAAAAACAAAAACCCCCCCAAAACAAACAAACAAAAAAAACAACTCAAGGGACCTTGAGTTGACAAAAGGTACAGTTGGTTTTCACTGGCAACTCTATTATCCATATACAATTCTGAGTCATAGTTCCATGGAGAAAAAGAATTCTTGTGTCCAAGGAAGCAGGGACTCTGGTCAAAGTTTCAAGAGGGAGGAGAGCATCAATATTTCTATCTGTAAAAACCACAGTGCAGACTAGCAGAGCAATGACCACACCTCTTCTCAGATCATACCACCATGGAATCACCAAAAATGTGCAGACCCCAAGAAATACCTTTGAAACAGTCTCACAAAAGCCTGCCTCTTGGAAAAAATGTTCCCTTCCACCAAATGAGCAGATCCCAAGTTTAACATAAAGTTGAAATCAAGAAATAGCTTGAAATAATGAACAAAGAACAAACAAGTAACTTAACCAGAAAAGGCTACTATAGTGGTAGAGAAAATAAAAACATTAAACTGAAAAGATACCATGAAAATAGCTATAAGCTAAAACTCAAAGAAAATGCTAAATGAAATAAATTCTACAAGAATTTGTGTGTGTGTGTGTGTATGACAGAGAGAGAGAGAGAGAGAGAGAGAGAGAGAGAGAGAGAGAGAGAGAGAGAGAGAGAATAATAAAGGAAAATGGGAAAAATGTTGCAAGAAAAGTATGGAAAACATAATTGCTTGGAAAAGAAAGATGAAAATACTGAAGAACATAACACCTTAAAAACAGAATTGGCATAATGATAAATGAGGTACAAAAATTAATTAAAGAAAGGAATTTCATTTTTTAAAATTTTAATTTCTTTTTTCAGATTATTTGTAGTTTTAAACATTCATACATTTGCAAGTTTATGAGTTTTACATTTTCTACCACCCTCCTTTTTCCTGCTTCCCCAAGGCAGCAAACAATCTAGTAAAATTTAAAAATATACAATCAGGATTAATATAGTTCCATATTACTCATGTTGTGAAAGTGGAATTAGAATTAGGGAAGGGGAAACAAACATGAGTAGAAAGAAAAAAACATAAAAGAAGTTTTAAAAGGTGAATATAATATACTTTGCTTTGCATTTGGATTCCATAGTTTTTCCTCTGGATGTGGATGGCAGTTTTCATAAGTCTCTCAGGATAGTCCTTGATCACTGAACTGCTTCTAAGAGGAACTTCATCCGTTATAGTTGATCATCTCACAATATTGTTCCTAATGTGAAAGGTGTTTTCTTGGTTCAGCTCACTTCACTTGTGTTCGCTCAGTTCGTGCAAGTCTTTCCATGTTTCTCTAAAGTTTAGCTGCTCATGATTTCTTTCAGAACAGTTGCACTCCATAACATTCATATACCATAGCTTGGTTATTCTTTTGGTTTTATTTGATAGAATCTTGGTGTCTCATAGAGTCATTAGTTTCCATTTGTCCAATTCTAATTTTTGTGTCTTATTTTCTTCAGTTAGCATTTGTGATTCCTTTTCCAGTTGGGTAATTTTACTTTTAAATGAGTTGTCTTACTTTTCCAGTCAATTAATTAACATTTTGACTGTATACATTCCTTTTCCAGTTGGTTGATTTTACTTTTTGATAAGCTATGTTCCTTTTCCAGTTGGCCATTTCTTCAGTCAGTTTTTCAGTTTTATACACGGTTCTCATTCCTTTTCTCTATTTTCTTCTTCCTCTCTTCTTTGGTATTTAAAATCCTTTTTGAACTCTTCCAAGAGGTCTTCTTGGATTTGAGGTCACTTCAAAAACTCCTTTGAGGCTTCACATATAGGCATTTTGTTACTGCTTTGCTCCTTTGAGATGGTGCTTTTATTATACCAATCAGGATATTAGTTATCCATGCTTAGCACTTTTGTTTTGTTTTTTCTGCTCATCTTGATAGTTGAGCTCTGCTCTTGAGGCATGCAGTAAAATATCAAGTTTTTTGTGCTAGGGCCAGGCTGCTTGTCTATGGTGTTGCCTATGTACTAGTTTGTTCCCTCCTTTAAGATAGGTCTTGTTTTCCATTTGCCAGGTCATTATCTGGGCTGTACTTTGTTCCCTCCTTTAGGGTAGCCCTGGTTTTCTGTTTGCCTGTGGTGTTGACTATGCAGAGGTTTGTTCCCTGTGACAGGGTAGCCCAACCTTGTCCAGTCTATTGCACCAGCATTCCTTGGATTCAAACTTTTTTTGTCTGAGCTGTACCTTCATGGACCAATTGCTGTACTACTGGCTTGCTGATCTGAAACTTGAGCTGTGCCTCTCTCTGGCTTTCTGGTTCTCCTGGCTATGCTGGGCCATAATCCCATTTTTACCTAGAAGAGACAGACATTTACTGAAGTTCTCATGATATCTTGACTTGAGGACTTGTTTGACTCTTTTTTTTATTTTTGTGGGATCTGTGGCCTTAGGGTCTGTGGAAAAACTTTATTCAAACTTGTTTTGGGAAAAACTGGGAGCTTCCTAGATTTGTATGGTCATTTCAGCTCCACCAAGGAACTCTTTCAAATAGCAGAATAGAAGTAAATGTCCTTCAGTTGGGGACTGGCTTAACAAACTGTGGTATATGTATGTCATGGAACACTATCATTCAGTTAGAAACCAGGAGGGATGGGAATTCAAGGAAGCCTTGAGGGATTTGCATGAACTGATGTTGAGCGAGAAGAGCAGAACCATAAAAATATTGTACACCCTAACAGCAACATGGAGGTGATGATCAACCCTGATGGACTTGCTCATTCCATCAGTGCTACAATCAGGGACAATTTGGGGTTGTCTGCAATGGAGAATGCCGTCTGTATTCAGAGAAAAGAAATGTGGAGTTTGAACAAAGACCAAGGATTATTACCTTAATTTAGGGGGAAAAAAACCCTGATATCTTATTGTCTGATCTTGCTATCTCTTTTATGTTTCCTCATTAAGGATATGATTTCTCCCTCATCACATTCAATTTGGATCAATGTATACCATGGAAACAATGTAAGGACTGGTAAATTGCCTTCTGTGGTGGTGGGGGAGAAGTAAGATTAGTGAGAACATCATAAAACTCAAAATAAATAAAAATCTTTAAATAAAAAAAGGAGAATAGGTCAAATGGAAAAGGAAGTACAAAAATTACTAAAGAATAGAACCATTTGAAAAAGCAGAATAGGGAAAATGTAAAAAACAACAATAACAAAACTGATATACATACAATAACCAAAGAAAATATTTTATTTAATAAAATAGAATTGGCAAGTGGAAGCTGACTCCATAAAAAATCAAGAAACTTTAAAAAAACAAAAATAAAGAAAAATATAAGATAGTGTGAAATATCTCATTAGATATTTATTGACCTGGGAAATAAGTTGAGGAGAGATCATTTAAGGATATAGGATCAGGGTGGCTAGGTGGCACAGTGGATAGAGCACTGACCCTGCAGTCAGGAGTTCCTGAGTTCAAATCTGCCCTCAGACAATAATTACCTAGCTGTGTGGCTTTGCGCAAGCCTCTTAACTCCATTTGCCTTGCAAAAACCTAAAAAGAATATTGGATCACCTGAAAGTCAAGATCAAAATAAGAGTTTAGGCTTCATATTTCAAGAAATTCAAAGAATAGAGTAGAAATTGAAAGAATCCAGGTATCACTTTCTAAAAGAAATTCCAAAGTGAGAACACACATGAATTTTGTAATCAAATTCCAGAGCTCCCAGATCAAAAAGAAAGGAGTATAAGGATTCAGAAAGAAACAATTCAAACAATCATGGAACCATGGTCAGGATTACATAAGATTTAGTAGCTTACACATTAAAAAGAGCAGAGAGCTTTGCAATATAACATTACAGAAGGCAAAGAAACTAAGATTATAATGAAACAATACTCAATATGAGCCCTCAAAGGAAAGAAAAAAATATTTGATGGTATAAAGGACTTTGGAAATTCCTGATAAAAAGACCACAACTGAACAGAAAATTTGACATTCAAGCACAAGATTCAGTAGAAACTTTACAAAAAAGTAAACATGAAAGAGAAATCAAAGCAATGACTTCTTAATACCAGTAAATTGTTTACATTCCTATGTGGAAAGATGAGGTAACTCCTAAGAGTTTTATAGTTATTAGCATAGAATATGTGTAGAGGGTATTGGTAAGGATCAATGTTAGAATGATCTTTTAAAAAAAAGAGGAAGAGGGGGCGGCTAGGTGGCGCAGTGGATAAAGCACTGGCCCTGGAGTCAGGAGTACCTGGGTTCAAATCCAGTCTCAGATACTTAGTAATTACCTAGCTGTGTGGCCTTGGGCAAGCCACTTAACCCCATTTGCCTTGAAAAAACCTAAAAAAAAAGAGGAAGAGGTGAGAAAGAAGCATGCATTAGGAGAAGGGAGAATTGAAATCTAAACTGGGTAAAATTTGCTCACACAAAGAAGCATATAAGGAAAAACTTAGAAGGGAAAATGGGAGTAGTGACAGGCAACAAGTGAACCTCACTTTCATTGAAATTTGTTCAAAGAGGAAAGAATATAAACACTCAGTTGGGTAGAGGAGGAGAAGGAGATAGAATGTGAATGTGAATGAAATAAGCTGACACATAAAAATGAATCAAAAGCAGGATAGATTAGAAACTGGAATCTAATATGTTATTTACAAGAGAAACACTTGAAACAGAAAAATATTAGAAAAAATAGAACAGGATCTGTCACAGTTCTGTTGAAGTAAAAAACTCAACAGCATAAAAGACAAAGCAAAAATAAAAGTAGACATAAATAATAGGGATAATCAGGGAAATTATATTTTGCTAAAAAGTTATCATAGACAATGAAATAATATTTAAAAATTTTATAGCAAATTTCTTTGTTAAGAGCTCATTTTTCAAATATATGGGAATTGGGTAAAATTGATAAAATGAGATTACTCTAATTCATAAATGATCAAAGGACATGAACAGTGTTCAGAAGAAATGAAAGCTATCTAGTTCTATAAAAATGCTCCAAATCAGTAAGGATTAGAAAAATATGTATTGAATATGTACTCTGAGGTACTACCTCCGCCTGTGAGAAATAACAACTGCTGGAGAGGATAAGCGAAAATAGGTACACTAATGAATTATGAACTTAATACTTTCTAGGGATGCTGGGAGGATCACAAAAATAATACTTGTAAATCTTAAAAACTATATAAACACTATCATATGGTGTTTAAGAAAAGGAACATAATGTCATTGGAAGAACACAAATCTAATTTGCTGACAAATTCTGACAAAACAATGCATTTCTAATTTTACATCATAGAATGCTAGAGTAGGAACTTATTTTATGACTTGCTCAACTCTCTCATTTTATGGATGAAGAAATGATACCACAGAGTCAGAAAATCTTGCCCATTGTCACACAGAAGTCATTCTAGATTTCCTGGCAGAAGCAGCATAAAGAAGTTGGAAGTTTTAGTGTGTTTCTAACAGATAGATACAAAATAGAGCTATCACATTAATTCTAGCTCTTGGTCCTTTTCTTCTCCTTTCCTGTTCTCTCATCTTCTTCTCCAGAACTCTCATTTTCATTTATAGGGTACGACTGAGGATTTAAAATATGTTTACTGTTGTGTGCCTGCACAATCTCCAGATGCTGATATGCAGGAAAGCCCCATTTACCCAGAGCTACACAGATTCTGAGTTTAAAGTAGCATCGATCAATAATAACCTCTACCCAGTCCCAGTATACATTTTCTCTTGCCCCCACCATCACAGTTAGTCCTCAAGAGCAATTTGAACATACATTCAAAAACTAGGAAACTTCTCCTTACAGAAAATTCTTATTTGCTCTCTGAGTCAAATCACTCTCCATTTTGTCATTATTATATTGATATGAATATCTCCATTTGACCTCCATTTATACTCTGCTCCCATCCTCCAGAAGTACTCAATATTCAATGACTACCACATTTTTTTCATATCCACAGGTGAGCTGGAAAGTGGAATTCATGATTGTAGACAGCTGCATGTTTTCTGAATTTTTCCCTAGACAGTTTTCTGTTCTCCCAGTTCATATTCTTAACTTTAATGGAAAGGAAGACTATTCAGAGACTGAATTATCTTGAAAATCTTTTGCTTCCCTCTTCCCACCTCTTTTAGCCCTAAATGATCAGAATCATTTCATTCTAGTCAAAGTGACAGAGGCTGGGATAAGGCCATGAGGGAGTAATTTATGAAATAGTTCTCAGAGGAAGAGACACCCTAAATCCTACATACAATTGCTGCAGATTTACCATATTTATCTTATGATGAGATGACATATATTTTGAGTTTCCCTTTCCCCAAATGGAAGAGATTGAATTTATTCTCTTCAATGTGAAGCTTACCAACATCTGTCTAGTGATGTGAGCTAAGCATCTCAGTTGAATACTTAATTCAAATTGATATGCCCACCGGCACCCTATTTAGGAGCCAATTTAAACTCAGCATCAAACCTCTAGTGAAGCTTGAAGTCCCTCTAGACTCATCTAATTATGTTTTAGGTTTTTGTGACTGTCTTGGAGACTCTGGTGCTAATTAAACCTTGGAAATAGAAACAACTAAACCTTCTCTCCTCAGTCCCAACTCATGGCTTGTCAAAGCTCTAGCTGACAACTTTGACAAAGTTTTAGGAATCAGATATCTCTTGGAGATACATTTTAAACAAGTCTTTTTTTAATCTAGTCTATTAAGTTTTAAATGTGACTGGATCATATCCTCATTATGAATCTTCTCTGTAAGGGCACTATTCTGTTAACAGCTTAATACATATTTTAGGGTATTTAGAGAGAATACTCCTTTACTGATCATTTTAAATCCCTTTTGCTCACACCTGAATAACTGAATTCTTTAATGGAATGTTAAATCTATGGAACTATGTCACATTATTATGACACTAAATTTATAATAGCATATGAAGTCATTATTAAAATTTCTTGTAATTTTCCTCTTTCACTTGTAGGTTTATATTCAATTAGTTTTACTCTCCAATTACAAACCTACTGTCTGGGTACACATCCTTCTCATTGCATTATAATATTTAACTCCCCCTAAAAACAAGGAATATTTTATAGTGGCATATGATTAATAGAGCACAATCAAGATATAAAAGTCTGAAATAATAGTTTTTAAATTTATAATATAAAGTACTTCATCCTTATAGGATAATTAAAAATGAATTTTTTGTATTTTCAATTCTGGACTTTTTGTTTCTTTAGTTAGACCTATACATTTTGTCATCATATCAACCTACACTAAATGCCAGGATATAGAATTACTCATTATTATTACTATTCACCAAAGATTGGCAATCAGATAATGCTTTTTTGGTAGGAAGGGCAAATTTATCATTTTAATGAACAGAACTACATATTAAAAGTAGGAAGCTATAGAGATGGTGCACTAACAAATGTTTCATAGCTTTTTATAAGTATTTATACATAAAATTTAAATTTTAATCCATATCATTTATATTTTTTCCATCACTAGTTAATTAAGAAAGCCATAAATCAAGTACTGATTTATATCTTTAGCTGATTTCTGAAATGTAAATCTACTGTACCACTTTGCCACATTAACTTAAACTCAATGAGTCTGTTTCTTCATCTGTAAAATGGATATAATAGTTTCCAAGGCTTTTCTGAGGATTGAATGAATTTTTACATAAAATATATGAATTGGATATAACTAATATAAATGAATATTTTTACATATATACATATTGATAAATCTAATGTATATATGTTAATAAATCATCATTTAGCATTCAACCAATATTTATTAAATGCTTGCTAATGTTCAAAGCAGTACATGCTGAAAAGTATAAGAAGGAGATTGGGAGAGGGGATGGTGAGAAAGTCCTGTGAGAATGAGTCAACAACCAACAGAATGAAGATATCTTTAACCTAGTTTTCCTTCTTAAATTGAAGATTCTTGGAGGAATCAGCCAATTATAGGGAAGGTAGGGATTGGACTTCCAATGTAAATGAGTTTATAGGATGAAGAAGTTAGCATAACATGATTGGGAAAGTTGTGAGATGAATCAGAAAGGCAGCCTATTGAGGAATGCAGTATGTTGCAAACCTACACATTAACTATTACTATTTGTTTGAATTAATCCAAACCTAGAGAGGAATATCAATAGCAATAAGCAATACCTGAACAGGAATCTCCTTTACCATCTGCCCATGAAATAATTATCCAGCTACTATTGGAACACCTTCAGGAGGGGAAAAAATCCACCACATACTACTGGGGCGTCCCATTTGACTTCTAGACAGTTTTCATTGTTAGAATATTTGATTTACACAAAGCTGAAATCTACCTATCAACACCTTCCACCCAGAACTCCCACTTCTATCCTCTGGGAAAAAGCAGAACAAATCTAATCCCTTTAATCCCACCTAAGAGTCCTTCAACTGTTTGAATACAGGTATTTTTTTCCTCCTAATTATCCTCTTCCACAGGCTAAAATCCTCAGTTATTTTAACCAAGATAAAGGCATGCTCTGACCTCAATTCCCTGTCCATGCTGGTTGCCTTCCTTTGGATGTACTCCACTTTGTTAATTTCTTTCCTAAAAGGCAGTGTTCAGGATTAAAGAGAATGTGCCAATGTTGATTTTTGCCAGGACTCAAATGAGGGACAGAACAACCCCTTTTCATTCTGCAGGTTCTGCCTCTTTTAAAGTAATCTGCTGTCACCTTATCTTTCTTTTGGCTGCCAAGACACATTGTCAACTAGGTTATAGTCCTCTAAAAGTTCTTTTTCATTTGAGCAGTTGTCTAAACATACATCTCCTATCCTAAACTTGTGTACTTGGAATTGTAAATGGAAGGGAAGGATGTTAGTTCACAGATCCAAACTTTTAATATTTTGGAGAATTTTGAAATTTGTCATCCAAAGTATTAATCCTGAATTTTGGATTTGTCCAAGTTCTTGAAGTAGTATAAAAATTCTGACAGATCCTAAGCTGAAATTCAATAACTATTGATTATTTAATATTTGTAAGGCATAATCCTAGCTTTTTCTCTGTAGAGGAAAAAAATGTGTCTGCTTAGCTCCATCCTTGCTGATCTAAATGCTATTGTATGACAGCTACCCCTTTCATGAACAGAGAGGTTTTGCATGTTTCAACTAGAATAAATTAAATTAATTTTTTGTTAGGAAAATTAAAATTTAAATCCCCATATCTCTGGCAGACCAGGGAACTCGCTTCTTGTACTCAAAGTAGGATGGCAGCCCTTTACCAATTTCTCTAACCTAATTTTCTTAACTTTTCTGACCCTTAACTGTTTACCAGGGCTGAGACTATTTCTTCCACATAGCCTATTCTTTTCTCCTCATTTGAACAGCTGCAATCAAAAGTGTACTTATTTGGTCAGAATGACATCAGAGGCCACAAAACTGCCCCACCCATAATCTCTCTTTCATGATATTTGTTACAGCTGTGGAGTCTTTGACCTGGCTTCTGGAATATAAACTAACCCAAACATAGAGAACTGAAGTAGGATCTATTTTGCAAAATGCCTCTGTTAACGACATGCAAATATGACAGATAAAACTGCCTGATTAGCAAAGGGAGATGGGGTAGAAGATGCTCGAAGTCTAATATTATTCAGGAAAGGAGAGAAGAGGAAGACCATTGAAGCAATTGGAAATTGAGTTTCCACATGACACCTTCTTGCTAGCAATAATTTAGGGTAGCTTCTGTTTACATTAGGGCTTTGAAAAGAATCTGTTCATTATGGATCAAATACAGCTGAGTAAGTAGCACCATATGGTGTTTGATCAGATGTTGCAAAGAGGCAGATATGTGTTGTAAAGAAAAAGAACTTCCTAACAATTGGAGTTATCTCAAAGTGGTAATGGGTAATTTTCCATGTATTGGGTTCAATATCACCAGGGTACTACAATAAAAGGTAGGATTACTGTGAGATTTCTTATATCAGGGACTCTTATTTAGGTACAGATTAGACTAGATGAAGGGTAAAGTCTGTTCCACTTCTGGAATTCTTTGAACTAAATAAATTCATGGGAAAAAAAGATGGAGGAAGAGAAAGATAGAAATGCCTTCTCTGAGGGTTCTCCTCTCTTGCCACAGATTTAGTTGGAGGAAGAGCACTCCTTTATCAATTTTTCTCGATGTTGCATTTCTAAAGTTCCAAGTTCAAGTAAAATCAACTTTGTGGGTCAATGTATTTATTGATGTTTTGGGTTGATTCTTAAGGTACCTGAATTGGCACTAGGAATGATATAAAATACAAGGACAAAGTCTATTTTAATAAGAAAATTAATTGTCCTGAAAATATTTTCATTCTAATGTATAACAGAACCAAATTCTTGACTTTAAAATGTAAACTTAAAACTTTTGTTTTCATAAATTAAAATCAAGAACTGTCACCACATTTTAATGCCTTTTTTACAAAGATTTGTGGAAAAGGAAAGAATATAATCAAAATGACTTTCATAAAAGAAAAATTATGCATCAGGCAAAATTTAACTCTATTCTGTATGTGAAGAACAGGCATCTAAAATTTTGACCATTCTCTGAAATGAAAAAAATGTAAATGCAAACTATGTCTTTTGTTGCAAAAGTTATCATGTGCAATCAGTCTCTGAAAAAAAAAGTAAATATTCACATCTAGGCAAAGAAAGATGAATGATGCCAGTTTAAACTAGCTTGACATGTCTGGCACTGAGTAGGGTAAAAGAACCATATCTCTTTTAAGGAGGCATTAGAGGGCACAGCAAGAGTCTATTGTGAGGTAGAAAAAGAGTCCAGAAATGAATTTGGGCTATGAATCTAGTGTTGAGTGTTCACCCACGTTAGATCATTTTTTTGTGTGTGAGAGCTGTTACCCAGGAGCAGGCACTTCACTAAATCCATTGATGGGATGAATGCTTTGGCTATTCTGCAGGACTCCAAATTCCAGCCTCCTAGGATAATGGAATGGAGAACTGGAAGAAACTCTATAATATGATTTTGAAATCACAGGATCTGTATTCAGTCTGGATCTATGATGATATTACTCTCATATAAGCTCCTTAGAGATAGAGTGGCAAATATTTAATAATCAGTTCTCTAGGAAAAATAATATACCCATGACACACTTAAGTTTGACTCATGTTTTCTTATATCTAGACAATAAAAATATATCAAGTTCCGGTTTTTAGTGATTTTCAAGAAATTAATGCTCATACTGAAAATTTAACAATTGGTTCTCTTGATCAAAGTCTAGTTGGCTCCAACACACCTCTTCCACTAGTTTTAACTTCTTTCTTTATTAGTTTTAACTACACTTACAAAGTTCCAGGGAGGAATTCGATAACTACTAGATGAAGGAGAGTTCTTTTATCTCTGCTTTGAGAAGAAAGAAGAACCAGTGACTGAAGGAAGTTTGGGAACTGAATAAAAGTCAAAAAATGAAGGAGTATAGATTTGGGAGAAATAGGGTGGAGTCTCTTTAATGGAGTGGAAAATAAACTGACTTCCACTGAAGTCCAGTCTCCTTACATCTGCAACAACCTGAATGGTAGAAGGGTTCGATCCCTTGGCTTCCACTTCAAAGTCCAGAAGCTGAGGGGGAAGTGCCTTCATTCTCCTTTCCTCTCCCCTCTCTACATCTCTTTAGGCAAAGTAAAAAAAAAAAACAACCCAGTTATGGTTATTGGTGTCATTTTGAATGCTTGATTCTCTTTTTATATGAATTAATGGTAATCAATGGGAACATGAAATCAGAGTGTGCATAGAGGATTACAAGGAGGGGGTTTGTGTTTCACAAACTCTCCCTTTGGAGGGATGAGTCATTAGATCATGATGACCAATAGAGTGTAAATGGAAATCCTTTCAAGGGAAAGTTAGGAGGGCAAAAATCCTAGGCTTCATTAGACATTTAGCATTACATATTAAGGAAGGAAAATGGAATTGATGGTGAATAAAAAACTTTCTAAATGGACAATTCCCATCTAACTTAACCCCTTCATTTCATGAAGAAATGAAACTTAATAGATATTTGCCCAAATTTCTCAGTTCAGAAAGGCATGTCAGTATAAAAATAAAGGGAAGTGAAGGGGTTGGATGGAAAGTGGGAATGAATGGGTGTGGAGAGCACAGTAGAGATTCACACCACAAATTGTGATCAGATAAGATAGTTCACAAACATAAAAGTAGGACATTTGTGGGTAATAGCAAGGTTAGCAGTTTGTAGCTAAGGTGGACCAGAGGAGTACTCTTCATAGACAATGAACAAGTTAAATAACTAGGTACATATGAGTCACAATATTTTGAAGTCCTTTATTATCAAGTCAAGATTTGTGGAGGAAAGACTGATTCATGCATTGAACAAATTAGAAGATAAAAGTAGTGCCCTACACTTCGGTCCTGCCAGCTACTAGGTTGTTAGTTTTGAGATAAGTGTGCTTTGAGTGAACTTCCAATGAGGAGAGCTTATTGAGTGATTAAAAGAGAACTTAGAATTGTCCTAAACCCTAAACTCAACCAATGTAGGTATTGGGTCAACATACAAACACTGCTGTAAAGGGAAGCCAGGGAGGCTGCATCATCAGAGTGTATTCAGGTTCATAGCCGTTACAGATTTCAAAGTACATTACAAAGTGGTAATTATCAAAACAATCTGGTACTAAGAAACAGAGCAGAGATTCAGGAATAGTTTAGGTACCTGATGCTGCTAGCTGACACAGTGAATAGGGCACTTGTTCTGGAGTCAGGAAGATCCTGAGCTCAAATCAGATTTCAAATAGTTATGAGCTATATGACCCTGGACAAGTCACTTAATTTCTGTTTGTTTGTTTCCTTATCTTGTAAAAATGATCTGGAGAAGGAAATGTATCATTCCAATATTTTTGCCAAGAAAATTCTAGACAGGTAACAAAGAATTGGACAGGACTGAAAACAAATAACTGAAACAAAGTAGTAACTGACCACAGAAATCTAGTGTTTGATAAAATCAATGATTCCAGATTTTGGGGTAGCTAATAGTATATGAGCACATAGTTTTCAGAGAAACAAAAGCTGTCAATAGTTACAGAAAAATTGTTATAAATTACCACTGATTATTTGAACAATAAAGCAAGAGACTGAAAAGGAAGTTACATTTAAAGTAACTGCTGACAACATAAGATACTCTGGGATGTACTTCCCAAAACAAACTCCCAGAACCCATATGAACACAATTACAAAATGTAATAAATAAATAAATAAAGTCAGATCTAAACATTGGAAAAATGTCAATTGTCATGGTTAGGCTGAGTTAATATAATAAATGTAACAGTTCTATCTAAATTGAATTACTTATTCACTACCATTCCAGTTAAACTACCCAAAAAATGTTTTAAAGAGTTAGGAAAAAATGATTGCAAAATTCATTTGGATCAACAAAAGGTCAAGAATCTCAAGAGAATTGATGAAAAGAAATGCAAAGGAAAGTGACCTAGCTATACCAGCTCTAAAACTATAGTATAAAGTGGCAGTCATCAAAACAGTCTGGTAGTGGTTTAAGAAATAGAATGGTTCCGGAAGCTAGGAGTAAAAAGTACCTGAGTTCAAATCCAGCCTCAGACACTTAAGAATTACCTAGCTGTGTGGCCTTGGACAAGCCATAATTTGCCTTGTAAAAAAAAAGAAAGAAAGAAAATGGTTCAGTGGATTAGATCAAGTACAAAAGAAACAGTAGTTAATTATAGTAATCTACTGTTTGATAAATCCAAAGACATTGGCTTCGTGAAAGAACTCACTATTTGACGAAAATGGCTGAGAAAACTGGAAAATATTATGGCCAAAATAAGGCAAAGATACATATCTCATACCCTATACCAAAATAAACTAGAAATGGGTAGAGGATTTAGACATAAAGGTTAATACTACAGACTAATTGAGAGGATAAAAAATATTCTATCTTCTAGATCTATGGAGAAAGGAGAAGTTTATAACCAAACAAGAATTAGAGAACATTATAAATTAAAAAATGATTAATTTTGACTATATTAAATTAAAATATTTTTTGCACACACAAAGAAACAATGCAACCAAAGTTAGAAGAAATACTGAAATCTGGAAAAAAATTTTTACAGCTAGTGTTTCTGATTTAGGACTCATTTCTAAATTATATAGAGAAATGAATCAAATTTATAATATTACAAGTCATATTTCAATTGATAAATTGTCAAAAGATATAACCAGGAAATTTTCAGATGAATAAATTAAAGCTATTTATGGTCATATGAAAATAATTGCTCCAAATCATTATTCATAAGAGAAATGTAAATTAAAACAGTTCTGAGGAACCAAATCAAACCTATCAGATTGGCTAAGATGACAAAAAAAAGGAAAATAATTAATATTGAAGAGAATGTGGGAAAATTGGGATACTAATGCATTGTAGGTGGTATTGTGAACTAATCCAGTCATTCTGGAGAGCAATTTGTAACTAAGCCCAATTTGTAATTAAGCCAAAGGGCAATAAAGTAGGCATATTCTGTGATCCAGCAATACTACTACTAGATCTATATCCTAAAGAGATCATAAAAATGGGAAAAGTCTTACATGTTCAAAATATTCATAGCAGCTCTCTGGCAAAGAGTTAGAGATTGAGGAGAGGTCCATCAAATGGGGATTGACTGAACAAATTTGAATATGAATGTTATGGAATATTATTATTTTGTAAGAAATCATGAATAGCTAGAATTTAGGAAAGCATGGAAAGGCTTGCATAAGGAGATGCTGAGTGTAATGAATAAAACCAGAACTACAACTTTATGAAATAGTCACTATGATGGATACAACTTCTTTCAGCATTCCAGAGATCAAGGACAATACTAAGAGAACTGCTATGGGAAATGCTATGTACATTCAGAGGAAAAATTACGGAGTCAACCAATTTCCTCTACGTACTACCTCTAACTTGAAACCTCCTAAATTTACTGAAGCCCCATTTCCTGTTGCTGCTTCCACCATGTAGAATAAAGGTCAGTCCCCATCCTGGTTTCCATATCATTCCTTCTGACTTCCTAAATTGTCTTAGGCTGGGAAAAAAATATCTCCCTCTGACCTTTTGTAGGCTCTATTACTCAAAAATTCAATTTGAGGAATCATTTTAAAGTTGTTGGGAAGGTAATAGTAAGGAAATTTAACTACTTCTTTGATTCTACTATGTTAATTTCACCCCTAGAAGTACCCTCAACTATACTCTATTTCTGAGTAAAGTATATTTTTCCTTATTCATTTTTGTGTTTTCCTGAATAGTCAGGTTTTCAAATGATGAATGACTATGAATTTAATTAAGGAGAATTTATAGTATCAAGGAGTGGATACAATTAAGAAATGTAACTATCATATCAGAATTTGGGGGAAATACCATCATTGATATGAAATCCTTTTTCTATTTGGATTTTGCTCCAAATATTTTCCATGTCTCCCATTTTAATGCCTTGGATAATTGAAGAAAGTTTTCCATCTCCATGTTAAAATTTGTCAGAGATTCTTCTAAGATTCTTACAGATCTGTGAGAGACACTTTGTTGGATCCACAGCCTTATGGATATGTTTTCTTCTATTGTATCAGATTTTATTTAAAAAGACATAGCAAACAGATTCAGTCAGTCATATTCTATGATCCTCTTAGTTGATTATATACTGCTACAATGTGGTCTGTTATGAGAAATTATTTACTAAGCTCATGCCCTTCTCATGTTTTCATCAAAGTTACACTCAATGGTTAATGCACCATAAAGATTTTATAGAGATGAAAAAGCAGACATATGGTTTGGTGCTTGCTAATATAAGGGGAAAGTACCATCTGTGACCTTTCTCATTCTTTAAGAATCTTCTCTTTGATATATCTTAAAAACATTCTCTAACTGCATTTAAAATTAGATCATCTTCTCAGATTTCTCCTGTGTGCACTACATCATGTTCAGATACTTTTCTTAACTTTATATTCTAAAGTGTCATTATATTCAAGATTAGGTCTGTTCCATTTATATGTTAGTTTTTCCTATTTATGTTATTTTAGTGTATTTTATAACAAAATAAATTTAAATGGTGGATGGGTGAAATATTAAGGAACGACTGATATATATGAAAAGCTAAAAGCATCACTAAAACAAAAAGTCATCATGTCGGACTACCTTATTCATTGTTTACCATATTTACTAAACTGGTTACATGTGGATATCGTAGAGATAAATTTTCTTAATTTTAACAAAACTTTTGTATTAGTTTTTCATGGCATTTGCGGGGGGATGTAGATAAGTTCTAACCTAAAGTATAGTTATGTTGAATTAGAACCATATAAATAGCAGGGCCATTAGAGCTATTCAACAGTTGAATGAGTTGCTTGGTGGGAACATGGTTTCTTTCCTACTTCCAAATAATTATGTGTCCTAAATGAGAGAAAACTAAAATGTATGTTCTCTATATCATTAATAAAAGGAAAGAGCAAGTCACTATTTCCACCTTAGTAGAATGGGTTTCCAAGCAATATACACGATAGTACCTAAGCCTATTGATGAGTACTTTTTATAAGCTTAAAAATCATATTTAAAGATCATTTTCTCTGTCACCAAGTATTATTTAGAACTTCGAGATTCAAATCAAGCCACTGAGGACTTAATTAATAATTAATCCCTTAATATATTGACATTAAATTAGCTCAAATAAGCCTTATCTTTAAAATGGGAATAATCATAGCATATATCTCCTACTTTTTATAAGGATAAAGTGAGATCACATTTAAGATAATATATAACATTTAAGCTAAAATAATAATTTGGCTACTGATCTTTATCATTCCATCAAAACATCTTTGTTCACAATTACTAAGGGTCTTTGTTGCTAAATGCAATAATCTTTTTTTTCCTAGTTCTTCTTTCTTGACTTCTCTGCAGGCTTTGACCTTATTGACCTTGTTTCCTCTGTGATGCTCTCATCTCTTTATGTTTTCAAGACACTACTCTCTCTTGGTTCTCCTCCTACCTATCTGACTTATCCTCTGTCACTTTTGATGGATCCTCATCCAGATACTATCCTCTAACCATAGTGTCACACATGATTCTGTCTTCTCTTCTCTTCTTATATACCATTTCCCTTGGTGATCTTATCAGCTTCCATAAATGATGATGATGATTTCTGAATTAGTGTATGGCATACTTAAATGCACCAGGGTGTTAAATCTGACAGCTCTGTGAATTTTATTAGATAGGATAATCATTAAAAAAAAGGGAGGCAATGATAGTCATCTCAAGTGAGAGATGATTAAGGGTCTGAAGTAGATTGGGACATTCTAAGTAGAAAGAAGAGGATAGATACCAAAAATATCATATTAAGAGAATTTTTGATATTGATCTCAAGAGGAATTCAAGAGAAAAGGAATAATTAAAGGTGATTTTTAAGTTTTGAAATCGTATGACTTCTAAGAAAATAACTTCAAAAATGAAAACAGAGAAGTTTGGAAGAAAGGTTGGTTTTAGGGAAAGAAGAGATAGTGCTACATGCTGAAGGCCTTCTATATCTCAAATTGGTTATAATCTTTCCTCAAGTATCAAATAACACTTTAAGGACTATTAGTCAATGCTATTTAATATATGATACCATATATTGTAGCTATCTACCTTAATGTCTCATTCTTCTAATTAATAGAGGTTAATTGATCCCAGTGATTGTGCATTGCATGAATTTTGTGTTCCTCTCCCCAATTCCTAGCACTGGACTCTGCATGCATTGGTAAAATACTTAAAATTGGTAGCTAAAGTTCCAGTTTCTCCCATTTGTCAACTTGTTTGTCAATGTTCACAGAAAGCATCTGAAAATTATAAATACTTCAATCCAGGATTATAGTTGGTCAAAAATATTGTCTCCTTTTCTGTCAGTCTACTGTAGTCACTGTGGAAGAGGAAGAGAACTTAATAGTATTAAGGTCTGTATGATAATTTAAGCTGCCACAGCCAAGAAACATCCACAATGTCTGAATTATTTGGTTAGCCTCTTATGGTTTAGTAGTAAGTCTAACAGTTTCTACAACAAGGCCCTTATTCACTGGTTTATATTCAGATCCTCTTGTTACATCTATTTCATGATGATGCACTGAAGGTGGGTTTGGTAGTCACAAATATAATGAGCTGTCATGTAATATTTCTTCCCAACTATTTTTCTCTTTAGGTAAATTAAAATAAATTATTTTTAAATTTTTGAAATTGTCTATTGATTTTCATTTTCCTATCATTTTCTTTCCATGAATGCTAGGAAATGTATTTCTTAAATGTCCAAAATGAGCTCAATGATGAATAAAAGGAGAGGAGTGGTTATGAAAATCAGATCAATTAGAGAAGTTATGCATAGCCATTATAATAGCATAGTCTGTGAGTTAACTCCTTGTTCTAATTGATCTTGTTTTTATTCTTGTCATTATTTTTCTTGTTATTATTTTTATGGTTGTTATTCTTGGTTCTTATTGCCCTCATTCTCATTGTTCTTGTCTTTGTTCTTATTGTTGATTTTGTTCTTCTTATTCTTTTTTCTTTTCCTCCTTCTCCTGAATTTCCCCATTCTTTGTTTTGACTTTTCATTTTTTTGGGCTTTAACATTTTTAATTAAAATTTTAAAAAATATTTTGTTTTCATTTGGAAATTCAATAAGGAGATTGAATTCTCAGCTCAATAAAATACTTTGGGTATTGTTAAAATGATTAGCAAATATCATGTCATTACCAGTGATTATGCCTATTGCTGTGACATCCTAAAAGAAGAATATGGAAGGTGTATTAGGAAAAACTTCAGACAAAATCATTCAATAAATATTTCCTCATTCTTTAAATGGGATGGGATCTCTTAGATGATTTGGCTTTCATGTAAGTAAGCTTCATAAATAAGTAGTCTATAATTGAATAAATAAAGTGGAGAGCTTTGAAATACTATCTCTTGATAATGAAAAAAAGAAAATAACTACAAAGAAGAAACAATTAGCTTTTTTCTATTGGATGAAAGGTTCCACCCCAAAACAGATTCTCTAAAAGGTTTATCAAATCTTTTGAATTTTATGCATTGGCTCTGTTCTTTCATCTGAAAAAAATACTGGCAATGCATTGTCCCTGGTGGGTGGTGGACAGAATTTGTACACATTAGGAAATAGTTCAAGGTTGAGTTTTGGGTATGTTGACACATAGACTGGTATATATGTGAAAAGCATCTCTTTTTAAAGAAGTTAGTTTCAGGTGAATTTTGACAGGACTTAAAGTACACAAATTTCTTCCTTTCATAAAAGATGATGGTTGTGAATAAAGACAAGGGTGGTATAGAGACATATGAAGAAGGACAATTTGGTAGACAAATGACCTTCTTACTGAATTGATAGGAGAACAAGGAGATGTTGGCTGAGTGTTTTTTTCCATTCCAGTGGCATATCCAGATAGGACATCTCATGGTTTGAATGCATCACTTTCATGTTGATGTCATCTCAGTCACAGGCAAGACTGGGATTTGTCCTGTAAAATGTATCTGGTTTTCATTGTTCATGCCAGGAACCACAGTTTCCATTTTGTTTTTGAACTGACTAAAACTCCTTATTGTATTTTCTTTTTATTGAGTTTCCAGAAATTGACAAATGATAGATTCTTATTTGAATTGAGAGGAAAGTGTGGGCATTTGAACTGTACAGTAACTGTCTATAAGACTGATATAAATCAACTTTATTGCCTGCTAGTAATTTGTGCTGTTGCATTCATGTTTAGCCTATGCACAGATGGATTGGCATAGGCATGCATGTATATATGTATATGTATACATGTCTTCTGGAACAGTCCCTCTATTTATCTTTGTTTGGAAGATACTTTAAATGGTTCACTGCAAACCTTCATGCTAAAAAAAAAAGAACTGAGATGTTCCACTTCTTTCTTGCATATGGCCCTCATTCCATCTGTTGAAAGTGGCTTTCCTGGGACTTTCATTAAATCAAGTGAGGTTTGAGCTCATGTGGTTTCAGAGACAGACAGAGAAGGTCCCTGAACATTCCAAGGTAATTAAGGCAGCATGCCAATATCAGAGAACACTGCCATCCATCAGAAAAGCAGATTGAAATGAGTTAGGGTCCATTTCATATTCATTTTTATTTGAAAGAAATGGCAGAGGTTATTTTTTGATTAAACATGCAGTATATGACACATACCACTATGGTAATTTTTTTTTCCTTGGACTCCAGTTTATGAAGCAAGAACTAATTCAGCTTTGTCCATTGTCTTTAGATAAAAAAAAATTCTTTTGGTAGTATTTCCTGATGTGAGAGTAGCTCTTCATATTTCCTTTTAAGAAATGGTAAGGAAAGGAAAATAAATAGCTTCAGGCTTACTCTTGATATACAATCTTATTAGGAGGGGGAGAAAGAAAAAAGAAAAGCAGTTATCAAGTGCCAACCATGTGTAGGCACTATGCTTAGCACTTTAAAAATAGTTTTTCATTTTATTCTCTCAACCATCCCGTGAGGCAAGTATCTGAGGATGATTTTGAACTCAGTTCTTCCTGAATCCAAGCCTTAGCTCTATTCATTGCCCTACCTAGTTGCCTCTTGGTAAATTTAGTTCTAAACATAAAATCAGAGATTTCACAAAACTGTTGCTTGAATAGTATCATTGATCTTTCCAGTATTCTATCTATTTAGTTATAATCAGGAGGGCTTATTCTCTTATGCTATAATCTCCGAGGTCCAGTGGAAATTAAATGGACTCAAATACTAGGGAGAGTTCCCTTGCCAGGAGTTACCTATACCAAGGACAAGCCCTTTCACTATCTGTCAAGCACTGTTCTGTGTTCTAGTGATTTAAAAGCAAAAGTGTTTATAGCTATTACTTTCAAGAAAGCTTACTAATTACTTGCGGGGTAAAAAATATGAGAGGAGACAGCTGCACTCAATATAAGAGAATTGTTCAGTTGTTAGAAGTGTCCATAAAATGAGACTCAGAAAGGTTAAAATGTTTATGTGCCAGAGATGACAAGGTCACAGTACCAGCAGTTTACAGATGAGATAACTGGGTCTGGAAAGACTGACATAAGCATAAAGGCAGATTTATAGGTGTAATAATCTTAAAAAGGTCAATGTTGTCTGGAAAAATCATTATCTTCATTATCTTCATTGTACTTTCTGCAATATCTTTGTTATATGACCCTGATGTTCTCAATAATCTCTTTCCTCTAGTTTTCATCATACTCTTTCTTTTGCTTCTTTTCCTACTGCTTTGATGACTCCTTAGTCTCTTTGCTGTATCTCCAACCAGGTCCAGCCTGTTTCCATGGTTGCCCAAGAGTACTCTGTCTGTGGACCCTTCTTTTCTCCCTCTACTATTTCATTTATTGATCTCATGAACTCCATGAATTCTATTATCTCTATGCTGATGATCTTCAAATTTATTTATGCAACTCTAACTTCTCTGCTGTTCTCCAATCTAGCATCTCCAAATGCCTATTGGACATTTTGAATTGGAAATTCCATAGGCATCTGGAAATCAATGTGTTCAAAACTGAAGCATTTTTCCTCTCAAACTTTCCCCTTTTCCTAAGTGTTCTATTACTGTCAAAGACACCACCATCCTCCCAGTCAATCTGGTTCTCAAGTTAAGCATCATCTTTGACTATTCACTCTCTTCTCCTCAGCCCCCGCCCCTCCCCATATTCCTTCTGTTGTTAAAGTCTATTGTTATTATCTTTGTAACATGAACCACAGACACATTCTTCTCTCTTTTGATGCTGCCACTGTCCTAGTGCTGGTTTTTATCACTTCATGTCTGGACTATTGCTAACTGATTGCTAATTGATGTCTCTGTCTTAAGTCTCTTCTCATTCCAGTTCATCTTTTACCCAGTTGCCAAAAGTGAAGTCTTATCATTCTCCTCTATTTAATAAATGCCTATAGTTTCCTGTCCCCCTCTAGGAACAAATACAAAATCAAAGATCTTTATAATCTTCCCTTTTCCCCTCCCCTAATTCATCTATTTTAAATGTATGTAGACAGACCCACACCAGACTATTTTAATAGTCTAGGAATAAGGAGACAAAATCCTGTCCCAGGGAGGTGACAGTGTCAGAGGGATGTTGTAAAGATAAAATTGGCAGAATTTGCCACCAGATGGGATATAGGGGACAAGAAAGTGAGTAATCAAGGATGACACTTAGATTGTAAATCTGGGATACTAGGAGAATGGTGATGTCTTGAACAATAACAGCAAAGTTTAAAAAAGGGAAGGCTTGCATCAAGGCATAATGAGTTTAGTTTTTGACATTTTGAGTTTAATACATTTATAAAACATTCAGTTCAAATAACTAATAGGGTTGCCATATTAAGGGTGGGGTAGGGGAAGGGAAGGAAAAATTACTTGAGAATTTTGTTGCATGTTTTAAGGGAATAGCAAATTATACATGGCAGATTTGCAGTTTTATGTATAACCATAAACAAGTATAAAAATGTTTGTTTTATTCCATAAATTAAAAATAAAATTCAAAAAGATATCTAATAGGCAATTGGAGATAAGAATCTGTATCCTCCCTGTACCTTAATAAGACATTCATCTACTGATTCTGTTGTCTCCATCACTGAATCCTGAATTACTAGAGAACAAGAGTATCTTTTGTGTACTTAGCACAGGATCTGGTACATAGTTGGCATTCAGTAAATATTGATTGAAATACCGCTACCATACTAGTTGGACTAAACTCATTTTTCTCAAAGGAAAAAATGAAAATTGCAATACCTATAATATGTTCCTAATATCATCTAGTACAATTTTTGGTTGTGTTTGTTAGCATGTTTTGACCATAGTATTTAACGTTAGCTGTAAATCCATAAAAGCAAACTTCTGATGTATAATTCTTTTCACTAATTCTTGTGTTATTAAGTATTCAAGAGTATTAAGCTTTTACAACCTACAGTGCTATGATAAACAGTCTCTACTATTTCCTTGAAAAATATTCTTCACTAATCTTAACTCCTTAATGATAAACTCTTTTCTACTTTCTGGTTGCAATGACCTGATCCTGGATTGCCATTGTAAATCCCTATTTCTGGAAACAAAGTGGGAACATGGTTCAACAAATTATGGTAGGTACCAAGTAGGCAGTGGCTTGGTATCAAGTCAGAAAACATTTATTAATAATTAAATTAATTTGAGAGATATAGTAATGGGCTATAGTAAATGATTCAATTGTTGAATTCAGACAAAGTTTTGAGAAGTCTTGTCTCTTAATTAGAATGAAGTAAGTAGAAATTAAAACCTGATTTAGATAATGACTTCAATATTTTGAAAGAAAATAGCTGTGAAAGATATACAAACTGTGATCAGTGTAATGACCAATCTTGACTCTAAGAGAATGATGATTAATTCTGTACTGTGGGGATGATTCATTCTAGGATTTCTTAATATCAAATTATTCTTCACGTCCCTGGGATATTTTGGCAAGCTTCTATTTCTCAGACAATGCACTGTATTCTTGTGTTTTTAGAATTTTTTTTTCTTTTTTACCAATACAAGCTGTAAATGTATTGTATAAAGTAGTAGACAAGCATTTAATTGATCTATATTTGGAACAGTACTGGATGTTTTCATTCTTTGGTAATAAATATGTGATGTTTCTATTAATCAAAGTGGAATTAAGTTTATGTCTGAGAGGAAACTGGAATAGAACTTTGCTCATATTTCATGTACCATATGAAGTGCCTGAGTCAAAAATTATGGATCTTCTTCAGTCCCATTGTTTTCTAGTTTTCCAGAGACTTGTTTCAGTGAATTTCCACAGAATAAATATTTTATTATTCACTATATTAATAGTATATAATTTTTTTTGTTTTTTATTTTATCCAAAGAATATTTCCATTTTGTTAGACTTCTTGTCTCCCTATAGATGGCTAGTACATATCTTCCCTTTTGGAGAGGTTATTTCTTGCATGTTATTTCTTTATTTTTTGAGGCTAAATTATTTATTTTTTCATTTTTATGCTGCCCTGAATTTTTGTATTATTTTTATCTCATTTTTATTTTTACTTTTTTCTTGCTGATTCAAAGAATCTAATATGCTTTTGTTTTTCAAGTTCCCTTCGGTTTATTTCTTTTTTGTTGCCTTTAATTGGGTAATATGGTATTCAAGTTTTTCTCTTGTGAATATGAGCCAAAAAATGTTATAATCTTTTATTTGCATTTCTAATTGCATTTGACACCTGACCTTAAGGATGCTCCTTGATAATTCAATTTTCTTCCTCTGTTTTTTTTTACTATAGCAGTTCCTGCCAGAAGTACTTCTGTGATCAGGTTTTGAAATTTTTTTTATTTCTGTCATATTTTGTGGGAGGATGTGTTCATTAAAAAAAAATCTCTTTTAGTGTAATTGATCTGCTTATTTGTTTGGCATTCCGAAATTCAGTAAGGTCTTTATAGATAATTCCAGCATAAGTATGTTCATCTCCTTTTTAAAGTGATTTACTACCTCAATACTCTAATTTAATTTTCTGGAGTTTGGATTGCATTTAGATTTTTAAGGACCTGAGTTTCTTTAACTTATTCCTTTTTAGAGTGAGATAATTTCTCAGGTTCATCTAGTCTAGGCTTTGGAATATAGGGATTGTCATTTTTTTAGTAGATTGTTCTGTTCTGGTTGTACTTTGTCTTGGTTAACAAAGGTCAATGGGCAAAGAATTAAGAATTTATGGATTATAGTTTGGGAGATGTTCCAAATTTTGGTATGATTTAGTGCTGGTTCATGGTGGATATACTAAAGTCTTCAGTTCAAATAATCTATATTTGTTATTTTCCTAATAATAGACAGCAGCATATACCCTAAAACATTTCCAACAGATTGGATATTGGTTATTTGATTTACCCTGATATTTTTTTGCCTCACAGTAGCAGAGCAGCAATGGCAGCAGCAGCAGCATTGATAAGGCAAATATTTATGGAGTTTTAACCTGTTCATAAATAAATTGAGGATATAGGCTAAAAGAGTCAGGTATGTCAATAAAATAGCTGTAGGTCAAATGATTATTGATGAACTGTGTAGAGAGAGGGGTGTTATTCCACATAGAAAACTTTCATTAGAATTATAATTAAAATTTTCATTTCTGTTCTCATTTTCAGTTTTCATTTTTGCTAATCTTTCTTAAGTTTCTTAAACTTGTACACTTAACAAAGAGATGATCTATTCTGATACTCACATAGATAAGAATTCTATGCCATCTTGTCTGACCCTTCCTTTCACAAGCATTGATTCAAGAGAATACTAAGGGGGCAGCTAGGTGGTGGCTAGGTGGCGACGTAGTGGATAAAGCACCCGCTCTGGAGTCAGGCGTACCTGGGTTCAAATTCAGTCTCAGACACTTAATAATTACCTAGCTGTGTGGCCTTAGGCAAGCCACTTAACCCCCATTTGCCTTGCAAAAACCTAAAAAAAAAAGAGAATACTAAGAATACTTCACTTTTAGCTAATGAGTAATCAATAAATAACCAGTTAAGGGGTAAGACACAATTCCAGATTGAGAGATCAAGAAACAGAAATTGAAGAATTTAAGTCGAGATCTTGATTTAAATGCCAATATGCTAATTGGTAAATAAGCCCAAGAACATTGTAATGTTAAGGAGAGAAAAATATATAAGTTGATTGAAATAGGCATAGGAAAATGACTTTTCTGCATTCTGGTGAGTTTTGCTTCTTCTCCTTAACTCTAATTATTCATTATTTGCTTTCCACCTTCCTGGTAAGGTCTTTGGAATTACTATCAGTAACATGCCGCAAAAATTGGATAGTTTATTAGATAAAGACCAGTCATAGAGTCAGAGAAAATCAAGTTTATGGCCTGTCAATGAGACAAATAAAATGTATAAATATGGGTAGGTCAGTTGAATTCTCTGAACATCACAGCAATATGCTAAGACTACAGAAATATCTGTTATTGTTAAGCCTGTATGAATGGAGGGAACATATATCCTAGAACGAAATCACAAAGGTCAACAACAACAAAACAGTATAGAGGACTGGATAAAATAATTGTTTTTCTAATTCTGGCTTTGTCATTAATTTGTCTTACAATATTAGACAAGTTATGGTCTTTTGAACCTGTCTTCTGATCTGTAAAAATGGGTATTTTGTAATCTATTCTATATCATAGATGGTCTACATTTTGGGAGTCAAATGAAATCACATATGTGAAAATTTTTCCAAAACTACATAATGATATGCATATGTGGAATTGTGAAAAGACCTTATAATGAGAAGTACAATCTTAGAACCTAGTGGCTCTTATTAAGTTTATTAATTTAAATGAGAGCATAAACAAAGTATTTTGAAAAACTTATATTTTTATATTGTGATATATGTTTTAGTTTTATTATTAGATTTCTTAGAGGACTAGGCACATATTTTTTAAACCTCAACTTCTTCTGTAAAATGGAATTAATAATTTATAAAGAATCACAAACTGCTATGAGAAACGTCCTTCATGACTCTGAAAATTACAAAAAAACTAGGGTATTTTTTCATCTTTCAGAATAACAAGCTCACTTGAGGATAGAATACCTACTGCTTGGCAAACCATACTGAATATTTCTTAATTGACTGATTACAGGACTGCATTCTATTTCTAGTTTCTGCTACTTAGTGTGTTTGATAATGAGACCTTTTCTTTCCTTTTTAAAATGGACAATTTAAATAATGAATACTCCTTACTCATCTATTAAACAGAACTCTTATCAGAATCAAATACACAACTATAATGTCTGCTAAGATGTTATTATTATCAAAACAAACCAAACAAAAATAACCCCTTTTATATTAGGAGGTGACTTCTTGAGTGCCAGTTCTATATTCCTGAATTCCTCAACTACTTCCATAATACTGAAGAACTTATGGGGTCAACAGGATGGTATTCACAATTTTGCAAATGAATTGAGGACAATCATTAAAATAAGCATACTTCTAAAGTAGGAAAGAAGTTAGGTAGTAGATTGAAAGAAAATCAAGTGCTTTACCTTAGAAAAAAGATTATTCATGTAATCTTGTTTCTTTATAAAATATTGGGAAGTAGATTTGTTATTTATCCTTGTTTAAATAGTTGGGTTGTCAAAGCTTTAGATTCAAACAGCAGAGATAGTATGTGGCTGGAAGTCGTGCAAAGTGACTGGAGTGTCAGGTTTGTAGAAAGAGAGACACGTTCAATTCCTGCAACAAATTCTTATTAACTGGACCTGGGCAAATCATTTAACCTCTCAAGCCTCCAGTTTCCTTGTCCATCAAGTGAAGGGATTGGACTTAATGGCCCTTCCAATTTTAAATAGACTAATCTTTATCACATCACTTTGGTTCAGAGCATCTTTTGGTGTGGTAATTTGAAGGTTTTCAGAAACTATATAAATTTAGTTTCAGTTCTAAATGACTTGATACTTTAAAAAGGCAAGTTGGTTGGGTTTGTATTTTAGTAGAATATAAATATTATTTTAGTTCCAATTTCAACTAACAAATGTGGTTTCTATTGTGGCTTTCTTCAGAGTTCATTTGTCTAAAGACCCTGATGAGGAGTGATAGAAAGCAATGGGAATGTCTAGAAAAGGGAAAGTGGTGAACTCTAGTGTATTGGGAGGGCATAAATTGATCATCCAGAACACTCATGCTGGGATTCTTTTTTAAAAAATTAAGAACTTGATTTAAATCCATATTGGTATGAAGACAGAAGTCTAGATGAGAAGTTGGGGAATATAAGCAACTGTTATGAATGAGGCATAGCATTAACTACATTGAAAAAATAGCTCAAGGAACTCACATTCAATTGTAAATTTATTATATCACTCAAATATTATAATTTTACTCATCCCACTCCACAATCACCACTCATCTCACTATAATTGCCAGTCCACAACAATAGTCTTTCCTTCATAACTCATGAAGTCACTTCTTGAATTGAGGGAGCAGTGAGCAGCAGCCACTGTTGACACCACCAAAAAAGAGGTGCCAGCATGCAGGAACACCATTTACAGATGCGTATGTTGTCAGGCCCTGAGAAAAGGATTCATATTTCAGGAACTTTTGCTTTTATTTAGAATATGGAATGTCTCCTCTTAAACTCTGGATTGTTGACATTATGATGACTTTTTTAATATTATTTGAATCCATTTTTTCTTTTATAGAATGCAAAGTGATTTGCAAACTTGAATTTGCTCAAAGTTAATAATAGAAAATGTCAATAGGAAGCTCCCATTGAAACCATGCTGAAGTCTGAGTGAATGGGAATCCCTGACTGTATGGACCACATACAAGTTTCATGACCCTGAGGTTTAGCCAAGTTGTGGGTAAATCCTAGGTAATGATAGTCCTAATTCTGAACTCCACATGTCTGGGAACATCTTTCATTCTATTTTCATTGGTTTCAGCTGCAAACTGGGGAAGTAGAAAAATTTGGCTCTGGCTTATCCCTTTCATTTAGGCATTTGGTACTCTGGCAGTATACCAACCACAAATATCTGAGATACCCTCCCATAAATTTCCAAACCATGAACCTATAATATCTAAGAACAACCTTTTCATGTGACCTCTCCACCCCCACTGTATAGAAAACCCCACCCTCTGAATCAGTTAGCTTTGTTCTGGTCTCTTTTCAGAGTGCACCCACAAATACTGGCAAACTGTCTCATAAATACACGACATTAGTCAAAATCAGATCTGGGAAAGGAAGCGTGACTGGATCAGTGCCAATCATTGCCAGCCTTGGAAAAAAAAAAAACATGTGCATTCTTTACTGATGATAAACCAGTAAGCAGTAGGAATTTTCTAAATGTTTCTCATTTATCAAAAACTCAGATGAAAACTTGATTTTTCTCTTCAATGAACAAGAAATTGCACTTTTACCAGTTTCCTTTGGATTTGAAATACGTCTACATGCATTTATACTTATATTTATATATAGCATAAAAATGAGTATGCATATGAATACATAGACATGTATTATACATATATATACATATATATATATATGATTGTATGTATACACACATACATCTATATATACAGGAATGTTTGTTTGCACAAAGATCAATGACCAATACTGTCATTTCATTGTGACTTAGAGCTCACTTAAATTTTGAAAACGAGTAGAACACAATCTCTGGGAGGTCCTCTCAACTGAGAATGACTTGATTTTTAAATTCTCTTTTAAGAAGTAGCTGAGCTATATGCAGAGAATCTATTTACTGGCATGTTGGGCTCAACTTATCAATTATTTTTACCAGATTCTCTTTTAAGAAGTAGCTGAGCTATATGCAGAGAATCGATTCACTGGCAAGTTGGACTCAAAGGATCAATTATTTTTAACAAAGAGATTCAGGAAAAGATTCTAAATAAATCATAAGAGAATTTTCATTGCATTTGTAGGAGAACTCATAAAGCTAAAATTATAATGTCTTAAAGTATTGAAAAAATGCATATTGATTTATATATTTGAAAATATGTATATTTCATAAACAAATGTATGCATAGATATCTATATTGTATAGTCATAGATAAAATCCTATGAAGATACATATCTCTATATATATATATCCATATATAGATAGATAGATATCTTTTCTTTTAGTAGGGTAAAACATTTGATAAAAGTCTAACATTTACCTCATCTTTTGACTGTTTTAAATAAATAAATATACATACACTTTTATGCCATTGATAACAAATGGATTTCATAAGTAACAATAGTGTTTTTGTGTTCAAAATTGTGTTCTGGCATATTTACTAACTACTGTTAATTTTCAATAATTTGTTCCCTTATGTGTTTATTGTTCTGCTTTTTATTTATGGATTGTGTAATGGGAAGATGCAATAGAAAAATGATTTCAAAAGCCAGAGAAATGCTTAAGTATTTTAAGCATAACTTAGCTTTAAATTGTTAATAAGTAGACTGCTACACAGATCAAAAGGCATTTATTTAACAGTAACAGCATCCCCGTTATTTTTCAGTTTTCTTGCTTGGAAACTTCAGACAAAAAAGCTTTTGTTTCCTGAACTGAGCATTTTAACAGGAAATAGGAGTTCAGCTGCTAAAAAGTACTTTTTTCCCTGATACAAATTTCACCATTGTGACTTGATTGACAGCCATCCCAATGTCTATAAACAACCTGCGAGTTCCCCCCCTCCATCCCAATCACCATTCAGTTCCTGCACCCAACATTTAAACATTGAGTGGTTTTTTTGCGCTCAATAAAATTCCTTTTCATTTCGCCCCGGGTTGCCATGTCTCTTCAAACAGAGACAGAAAAGCAGGGCTCTGTGTCAGACAGATTTTAATTTTCAGTCCTCCTCCATTCGGGGAATGAGACACAGGCAAACAAACTCTCCCCCTCAAAGCCTAGCAACCTGTAGTTGAAACAGCCAATGTGTAGAGCCCCAGGATGGAGGCCTGGACCTGTTCACACATGAATAAAGAAGATTAAGATTTCCTTTCAAAGACATGAAGCCTTTTTGACAGCCAGTGTCAACAGCGCTGTCTGTCTCTCAATGTGAAACAGTCTTCTATCACAGGTTCCCACAGGGAGGTCCTTCTGATTAGTATGCTGCACACTATCATTCCTTGTCAGTATTTAATTGAAGAATAAGGGTGTAAAGTTTTGCAAACTCTTAACTGATCCACAAAGAAAGGATAACTTACAGGAACTGTTGAAAGAAAATACCAGGGAACATGAACACCTACAGGGAGCATTTAAAATTGAAGAACAGAGGAAAGGGGAAAAATAGCCACTTCTATTACCTAATTACCAAAATGGAACAATGTTGCTGTAGTCAAAATACATGTTCTGAATGGTTTTTTTTTGTTCTGTGTGGGGGTTTTTAAGTCAGTTGTGTGACCAAAAGAAAGACAATGATAGGGTGGCCAAGTGGGGTATGTTCCGGGATTATATTATTAAAAAAATGTCGTGGTAGGACAAACATTTATTTTGAAAATATTTAATGCAAGATTCTGTTTCTTTTTTCCAATATAGAGATGATTTTTAGCATTGATGACTGTAAAGAACTTTATATATGATTGTTATGCACAAGAGTACTTAACAAATATTGCGAATTAGTGACTGAAATGGGAATTATTTGAAACTAATTCTGTTTTTATCACATTATAGGGTTTCTTAAAGAATTGCATACTGCATAGGATATTTTAACAATATTTTTAGTGATAATAATTAAGACAATTTAATCATGTTCAGAAAAATGTGTCTACCATCTGTTTGGGAAACAATAAAAAATCATATGACTGTATTAAATTATATTCAATACTGTTTAGTTTGTGATGAGGAAAAATGATCTTATCTGTACATTTTCAGTGATGGGCATAATTATTTCCAAGGAATGGTGGGGCATATTTATATATTTTTGATGGCTGAATTAAATTCAAGTTATATATTTTTAAATATCTACTGTGCATAGGGTACTGTACTGGGACCTAAATGAGAAACAAAGTTTAGATAAGACATGCCTTCCATCTTGGTACTTATAGTCTAAGGGGGAAGAATAATGCATGCCTTAGATGCATTAATGCATTAGATGCATAATATTTAATAATAATAATATTTAATAAGTTAAATTAGAGAGTTACAGGACATAGGACTATTTGAGATTAAAGGGAAAATAGTTTTCTTGATGTGAGCTCAGGGAGGGTTTCTTGGAGGAGGGGATATTTGATTGGGCTTTTTGGACACAGACATAGTTGTAGTGAGGTTCAGTACTAGAATGGGCCTGGAGAGAAGGGGAGAGATGTAAGGCAACTAAATGGCATAGTAGGTAGAAGGCATCAATTATAGTCAAGAAGAACCAAAATTCTATCTCTAATGCTAGGGACTCTAGGATGTGTGACCTTGGACAAGTCATTAAACTATATCAAATAGTTCCCCACCTATAAAAATGAAGATGATGAATAGCTCCTACCTCATAGAGTTGTTATGGTGCTCAACTGTGATATGACTATATGTAGAGTGCTTTACAAATCTCAAAGCACTTTGTATGAAATTTCTATTATTTGTATTACTCTTCTTAAAACTTTCAAAAGAACAATCAGCAAAATTTGGAAGTTGATTTGATATTAAAAGTAAAGTTGGGGTGGCTAGGTGGCACAGTGCATAGAGCACCGGCCCTGGAGTCAGGAAGACTTGAATTCAAATATGACCTCAGACACTTAATAATTACCTAGCTCTGTGGCCTTGGCTAAGCCACCTAACCCCATTGCCCTGCAAAAACTAAAAAAAAATGAAAAAAATAAATGAGAGGGAAGGGTAAGTCAAACACTTTATGCTTTCTCATGGTATGCTATATTTGTCTATGCCCCCCAGAAGCCTTCAATGAATGAGCAGAATAAACAGGAAAGCAGGATGCTTTCATCTGATTAAATATTTTGTGACCCATATTGGAGAGGATTTATGAGAGAGCAGGGAGATAAGTTGCACAGGATGAGGAGACTGCAATAGTTGTGATCTTCCTCATTGGAGAGAGTATTCATTTCCATATCAATATATAATGACCCAAACAAAATTACTGAATAATTAATTGCTTTTAAAATGTACCTTTTCACATATAACAATGATACTTTATCATCACTGTTTTGAGTTGTGATTTTTCAGTGGTGAAGAAGGTTTGCATTGCCAGGCACCAAAGATAAGGATGGTTTCTCTAATATTCCTTTTTTATAAATAATACTTTTTTTTCCTTTGGAGCTCACATAGCATTGTGTCCTGTATCTCCCTAATGCAATTTATTTTATTTTATATTACTGTATATTATAGATAATTAATGTCATAATTAATATATTATAATTATCTTCTACTATAAATAAACTTATTGTCTAAACTTTATATGTCACCAAATATCTATGATTCTGGTTCTGATAGAAAGGTTTCTGCCTCCTGAACTAGGCATCCATGCCTGCCTTTTTGGAGTAAAGCCAATCTAAACTCCATTACTCAAAGTATGACCTCTTGCCCTATACTGTGCTTATTCCATGATCCAAATAACTATATATTTATACCCTAGCTGGTGCTGACTCTATGAATAGTCTTTACCTACCAGCAATTTTTATGATTTAAGGAGCTTTTAGACATGATCTCTACTCTAAAGATTTCCACCATTTCTTATGGTTCCTTTAGATATATTCATTTAAATACCAAGGGAGTTCCTATCTTCTGGAAGGAGTAATCCTTTAAATTGCTGTAATTTATCAGAAAAAAAGGAATAAGTTGCTATTTAGGGAATAGAATTAAAAAGATATTTTATTTTTGAGTTGAATCTTTATTTTTTTCATCCTATATGCACATGAAAAATATTGTTACAAAATTTTAGGGCAGCTAAGTGATGCAGGGATAGAGCACTGGCTCTGGAATCAGGGGGACCCCAGTTCAAATCCAGTCACAGACATGTAATAATTGCCTAGCTGGGCAAGTCACTTAACCCTACTGTCTTGTAAAAACTAAAAAAAAAAATTCCTTCCACCCTCTCTTTCCACCACCCCCCTCCCCTCAGTGGTGAACAGTCTAGTTAGCATAGTACATACATATTTTTGATTATTTCATTTTTGATAAAATATTTACTGATTAGTATTTTTCATATGAGAAATTCGGATTAAGGGAAAGAGATACATAAGAGATAATTTTTATAAAGCGTTCATCAGATTCTGAATGGTTGTTTTGTTTTGTTTTGTTTTGCTTTCTCTGGATAGGGATAACATTGTCCATAGCTGGTCTAATACAGTTAGTTGTCCAATCTCTCTGAATTGTTGAGAGGAGCTGCTTCTATCAAAGGTGATCATCTCCCATTGTTGTTAATGTGTATATTGTTCTCTTGGCTCTGCTCCCTTCGCTCAGCATCAGATCCAGTTTCCCAAAAAAGTTTTGTCAAATAATGAGTTCTTAACCTACATGTCTTTGGGTTTGTCAAAGAGGAAATTGCTGAAATCAATTACTGCACTTTCTTTTGAGCCTATCCTAATCCACTGATCTAATAGTCTATTTCTTAACCAGTACCAGGCAGTTTTGATGACTGCCACTTTATAGTATAGCTTTAAATTTGGTAGAGTCAGGCCACCTTACTTTACATTTTATGTTCATCAGTTCCCTTGCTATTCTTAGTCTTTTGTTACTCCAGATGAATTTTGTTACTATTTTTTCTAGCTTGGTAAAATAGTTATTTGGTAGTTTGATTGGTATGGCACTGAATTATAAGTATTTTAATTTGAGTAAAATTGTCATTTTTTTTATATTAGCTTGATCTAATCATGAGCAATTGACATTTTTCCAATTATTTAGATCTGACTTTATTTGGGTGAGAAATGCTTTATAATTGTGTTCATACAGTTTATGGGTTTGACTTGGGAGGTAGATTCCCAAGTATTTAATGTTTTCTTGTAGTTACTTTAAATGAAATTTCTCTTTCTATCCTTTGCTCTTGGGCTTTGTTGTTCACATATAGAAATGCTGATGATCTATGTGTATTTATTTTATTCATATATAGAAATATTGATGATTTATGTGTATTTATTTTATATCCTGCTACTTTGCTGAATTTGTTCATTGTTTCAAGGAATTTTTAAGATGATTTTCTCAAGTTCCCTAAGTATACCATTATATCATTTGCAAAGAGTGAAAGTTTTGCTTCCTCATTGCCAATTCTGATTCTTTCAAATTCTTTTTCTTTTCTTATTGCTACACCTAGATTTTCTAATACTAAATTGAAAAGTAATGATGATAAAGGGCATCCTTGTTTCACACCTGATTTTATTGGAAATGCTCCAAATTATTCCCATTACATATAATATTTGTTGATGGTTTCAATCAAAAGGCTATTGCTGCTCCAATTTTGTCAAAGGTTGGTTTTGGATTTCTCTAGCAGAAAACTTTTCTGTATGTTCCAAGGTCATGTATAGCAACAAAAACTAACTTTTCTTTCTTTAAGTTACACACAGAGACACATTTTATATTTGAAAAAAAAAATTTATGTCCCCCATCACCTTTCCCCTTTTTTGTCTGAAATCAAAGTAACTGAATTTTTCTTGGACCTGATGGAAAATTCACTGAGTTAGCTGCAGGGAAAGAGCAGAGGGAACTCCTTTAACTGAAAATAAACAAGAAAGACAAGAAAGGATAATGAGGATTACAAGGATCAACAATGGAAGCATCAAAGAATTTCCTTTAAAGTTTTGTCCTGTATACACAATTGATGTAAAACCTTTAAAAATATCTGTGTAGCAGATGCTGCTCAAGGAATCTTTTATTTAGGGAAAGGGGTCTGGAATGTAATCCACTCCCATTAGAATTCAGTCACTATCAGAATAAATCAATGATAAATCATATTATAATCTCTGTTTCAGTACAGTATATTTTAAGTTAATTTTAGAAGATTCAAACAAGCAAAATGTTGGATATGGTTTTGTGAATGAAGGTTTAATTGATTACATATTTTCCCCCTTTAATTCGCAACATTTCTTATTTGTTTCACAAGCAGAAGTCAGCTTATATTTTAATCTACTGAAGTAAAACACATCGAGACATAGAAAGATTATAAGGAAAGGAAGATAAATAAAGTAGATAAACAGTAGATAATGTGTTCGATAGATTATTTCTTTTTATCTTTAGATGGAAAAGAAGTGTTTGAATAGCAGTCAGACACTTGGACTTTTTCAGATCATGATTTTTTTTCACAATTAAAAATATGAGTCATAGGTCAATGGATATGTAATCAAAAGTCAGCAGTTTTGAAGACAATAAATACAAAAATGACTATATAAAAATTGATCCAAATTCCTAAGAAATAAAAAAAAATCTTTCCTTTCATATCACAGTGTACAAACTGATAAAGATGGAAGAAAGATAGGATGAATCAATGTTGTAGGAACTGTAAGAGGATAGCCATACTAAAACTGTTGATAGAGCTATGAATTGAACCAACTATTCTACATATCAATTTGCAATTTGGCAAGAAATGCAATTACATTTTTCAGTGTTTGACTCAGCAATCCTACTACTGAGTATAAAGTCAAAAGGCAATGATAAGTGCAATACAAATGAAAATTATTTACCAAAATGATCATAACTGCACTTTTGTGGAAATAGAGTATGATCCTTTCTAGGGAATGGGTAAAGAAACCAGCAGATGGAAGTACTGGAATAATTTTGAATAGTAAGAAATCTGAGTATAAAGAATTCAGAAAAAAATTTCCTTTAATTTACATTAACTGATACAGTTAAATAATTGGAACCAAAAGAAATAAAATCTACATAATTATTCCAATGATGTGAATTAAAAGATGATCAAAAGCATGCCAAAATCTGAATAGTCTATAACTAAACAAGTATTTATTGGTGCATACAAGGTGACACTCAACTAGGGATAGAAAGACAAAAATGTTATTTCAAGGATCATAGAACTTACATTTAATGGGAGCCACATTCTATACAAACACACACACACACACACACACACACACACATATATGAATATATATGCAAACTCTCTCTCGAAATGTATTTATATTCATATATTTTATAAATGTGTCCTAGACCTCTATATCAAGAGAACTGAACAGAGAGTTGAAGGAGAGAAAAAGAGAAAGAGTTAGACAGATACAGAGATAGAGAAAATTAGAGAGAAGTTTATCTCAGAGAGAAGATGCTACTTCTGAGGTTAGGGAGTGGCACTGGGGAAAATAAAGTTCTTATAAAAGTTAGGATTTGACCCAAATCTTCAAGGAAGTCAGGGATTCCATCAGGCAGAGGTGAAGAAGGTCAATATTCAAGAAATGGTGTACAACAAAGATTCCTGGAAATCTATGAAATGCCATGAAGTTGAGAGATGGAGTGTTCTGGACTGGGAATAGAATTTATATAAAGCACTTTACAAAACTTTAAAGTCTATATAAATGGTTGCTATTACTATTACTAGCCAGAAGGCATGGAGAGATGTAAGTATAAGAATACTGGAAAGATAATAAGGAGTCAGATTGTAAAGAATTTGAAAACCAAATAAAGGATTTTTCTATTTGATCCTAGAGCCAAGAGTGAGTGACTGGAGTTTATTGAGAAGGTGATGACATGGTCAGACTTGTGTGTGTGTATAAGAAAATATCTTTGACATCTGAGGGGAGGATGGATTAGAGTGAGGAGAGGCCCAAGACAAGAAGACCAACTAGAAGTCTATTGCAATAATCCAGGTGTGAGCTGATGAAGATCTGCATTAGGCTGCTGGCAATGTTAGAGGAGAAAGGAGATGTACATGAGACACTTTGAAGGACAAAATTACAAGATTTGATGGTGAATTATATATGGAAGAGGAGGGAAAGAATTAGTCTATTATAGGCCCAGGGAAAACAGATGAAATATGCATCTCTTCTTGGAAAAAAAGTAGGGAGTTATAACTGCAGAATGCTGTACATAGTGTCAGACATGGTCATTTGTTTCAAAAGTTTTTGCTTAGCTCTTCCTCTTTTTTGCAAAGAAAGATTTAGTTTAGAATCATAAAAAGGGGAATTATTTCTAGACAAGACTTGTAAACACAAAAGAAAACAAAGATTAGCAATATACATATATATATATATTCTCTTCTATAAATAAAATTATTGTTTAATAATTTATTCAGTTCCTTCTAGTAATACATCCAAAATACAGACCAGCATAGGAGACAATTTAGTTTAGTCTTGAAAATTCATGTCACTTTGCAAAATGTTGATTCTTTTATTATCTCTTTTTTCATGGGTCTCAGAAAACTAATTGAAATTAGATGTGAAACACTATGGATTAATAATTTTGTACTCTCCCTCACCTCCAAATATGGAAATTACTTTATTGAGATTTATTTTTGTAATTGTTTTATAGCTTCAGGTCATATTCTACCCCTAGTGCTCTGTTATCCATAGGCCCTCAACTTAATATTTCCTTGCCTTTAAAATCCTGGAAGATGGGTCTAGGCATAACTAGATATACAAATGACTGAATAAATTTTTTTTAAGTTCACTTTCTATTGTTGAATCATTCCCACCTTATATCCTCTAGTGAAGATAATAAAAATTTCATTGAAAAATTTATATCACTAATTCCTATGATATTACTGACTGCTAAGATACAAATTTCTAAGGAGGAAGGAAGAATGACAGTAAAAGAAAAGTAAAAAATAGATGTGTGAACTTTCCTTGAATCATCTCTTTTTTTATGGACATTTACAGTAATCTCACACACACACGATGAGCCAATAGGCCCATTCTGGGAAGGAAGGAATGAAGAATAAGATGAATAATATTGAAAAAGTTTGGTTTTTAATAGTTATTTATAAAAGTTGCTCTCAGGGCTAAATTTGGGAACATGGGGTTAATGAGTCAGACCCTTTCTCTGGCAACTTAAATGACTAATCTCTCACATTCCCCTAGTTAGGGGTTATGTTTATTTACAAATTAGAGGTTAGCCTGTTAACTCCTAGTTTACATTTGGACAAGGATCTAATAAAAGAGCCAGTGAGACCAAACTATTTAACATAACATAGCTTGAAAGGCCCTCAAGAATCATCTAGTCCACCTTTTTTGCCTAATGGAGCAATCACTTCCAGGACATGAATGGTTGAATGAACAAATGAATGAAAAAAATTTTTTGCCCTTTGCTATGAACCAAACACTTTGTTATATTCTGGTAAACAAATAGAAAAGCTTTATAGTCCCTGATCTTGAGGAGCTCACACTTTATCAGTTGAGCCAACATTCCTGCTAGAGCATTTCATTTGGCAGGAAGTTCTTTCCTGATTCTTTGATTTGTTAAGTGATCCTCTCCCCTGCATATAGATTTTTATAAATATTTCAAATATTCTTATCTTTGTACTTATTTTATGCCCCATGTACAATCTCCCATGCCTAAGAGAAATCTCATATTTATATTTGTAAACCAGTGTCTTGCATATAGTAGCTACTTCACAAATGCAGGATTCTGATGAGGTGATTGATTTAAAAGGCAGACCAATGTTATTTTATTCTTATTTTTCAACTCTGTGATAAATTCATATACCTATTAGAATGTCATTGCTGATTATGACAAATAGGGTGCTATTGTATACCAGAACTGTTGACTGTTTAATTGCAGCTTTGAAACTTTCTTTAAATAATTATAATGTTGATTTTTTATGCCTTCCAACTGTTATTTATGAAGTCTATCTACTGACTCCAACCCTTCTTACAAAAATTTTCCACAATCTTTTGGAGTGAAAGACAACTTTCAATCCATCAAACACATCTGAACTTCTGCAAAGTTTCTCTTTCATCACATTTTTTTCATCTAGAGTAGAGGTTTTATATGTTTTTTTCTACTGACATAATATGAGTCTTCATGGATTATTGCAGACTATAAATCATATATGGGGAGTATTTCGTAGATAAATATGTCTATTCTGATTCTTCTAGACTGATCTTCAATCAGTATCATACAAACTTGGATGAAAGTCATTCAGATTAAATTTGCCTCCCCTACTCCATTTTTTTTCCATGCCATGATTTTGTTTGTGTTTGTGACCAAGATACATGATTTTATTTCTTCCCTCTCATAGATCAAAACAATCTATATATATATATTGTTCTTTGTATTGATTTTATTTTCACTCTTTTCCCCAGGGACAATTCTTAATTCATCTGCATTGTGTATCTTTGTGTGTTTTCTTAGAACTCCCTTTGAAAGCCATTCTTTATAATAAGAAGTAATGTACTGAAATAATAATAAAATAACAAATTATTCAAATCTCTATAGCACTTCAATCTCTCCAAAATACTACACTCACCATGACCTGTGAAATGAGTAGTACAAATATTATGAGTATTTTTTAAGGAATAGCTCTGTACTGTTTTATAAATAGTGACCTTAAGTATCTAATATTATATTGATAGGAAGTTAAAACATGGAATTTAATTCTTTGTTAAATGTCAAATACTTGAATATTTTCAAATCTTTATAGTACTAAGAATCTCATTTCCCAATAGACACTTTTGAGCACATTTTCCCACCTTGCCTTGCCTCTTGCATCATTATGATCCAAAAATTCTGGCATACAGATATACACTGAGTCATTTCTACTTCCTAGCTGATTTATGCGACCAGATTGAACTGTTTGTGAAAAGTAGATTTGTCATACAACTAGAGAAACTTTTAAGATATGGTGAATTGCCAGTAGCAATTCCTACTTTGGGAGATATAGAAAATATTGTCACGGAGGCAAATGAACAAATACCAATTATAATAAACTGAAGAGTACTTTCTGTCTTTCCTAACATATGTATTCACCCCCAAATCATCATCTACTAAACGGTTGCTTGTGCCATGTCAAACATCATGGTTGACCATCAGGACCAGGTACAGCAAGTTGTGACTAGATTCATACTTGGTCAGAATTTTGTCAAAGGATGACACAAAAGTTTCATGAGTTTTCATAAACATATTTTGTATCTTATTCAAAATGGCTTTGTGGAACTCAATTAAATTTTTAATCTGCAAAAATAATAAAATTTCCTGATTATTTAGCATTCAATTTCAAATGAATTATTTTCCTGGCAGCTGAAAAAGTAAATGAAACTGAAAAACTGTGAACCTTGATTGACTACTGTGGAGTGAAGTTTTCCAGTCCCATGTAAATTAAATGGCACCTAAGGCTTCTTCAAGTTTAACCTGAAAAGTATTTCTCTACAGAAGAAGAAGAAGATCAAATTTGTTATACCAAATACCTTTGATGACTATACTTCTAGATTCAAGATGGCATACTTGGAGACCTTTAACTTTTAGATTTTTTATTCTAAACATTAAATGATTTATCCTTGATGAAATTTATCTATTGTCTCTCCACAAGTAATTTTTTGAATTATGCAATTTTAAAAATGTATTTATTTTATTTTTAATTTATGAAATAAAACAAGTATTCCCATGATAGTAAAATAATAAAAAGATGATTGTACATGAAACTGTAGGTCTATTATGCACAACTTGCTATTCCTTTTAAATATATCATAAATTTATCATGTACATTTATTTTTTCCTCTTTTCTTCCCTTCCTCCTTTTCCCTCCCTCTCACACAGAGATGGCTATTATTAGACAAAATACTGTTGATATATATATATATGTGTGTGTGTGTGTGTGTGTGTGTGTATAATATGTATATTATGTATGTGTGTATATATGATATATATATATATATATATAATATGTAAAATCATTCTACATATACTTATATTAACCAGTTCTTTCTCTGGATGTTTACAGAATCTTTATGCTAGCTACACATATCCTACTTCACATATTTAACTACTTATGTATGGTAACTACTATATTGTTAATTTGAATATTAATAGTCAAAATGACTTATTCACTCAAAGTTAATCTGAAAACTTTTAATATAACATTTCTTGAAGAGAGTTGATTATTACTTGAATACTTGAAATTATACTTGAACCATCTGAACAATGTGAATACTGTATGAAACCTTTATCTTCAATAGAGTTCTTATTTCAATTGCTACCAAGCAATCAGGAGTACAGATAAACAGTAGCCTGGAGATATGAAAAACTTTAAGATTTATGTTTTGGTAAATTGAAGAGATTCTTGTAGGACCTTCCCTTAGTAAAAGCAGTAAAGAGTAGAATGATAGGTTCATTTGTATATATACCTGAAATATAAACAGACTGAGAAGTCCCTGAAGAGAAGTTAAAATATTTTTATATCAGAACTTCAAGAAAACGTATCCAATAGTATGAAGTGTGTCATAGTTCACTGTCAGCTTTAATCCAAAGTTAGGGAGAAACAAACAACTCTGTGTTGAAAGTGGAGTTTCTGATCTCCTCAATTCTTGATGTAGTTTTGGCTATTCTACTATAAAATCTAGAAGGGTAAAACAGAGAGATACACTAAATTACATTTGCATCCAGATTCTGTTTTATTTGTAGAAGAAATTTCTAATCCTGTGTCTAGGTGCTCAAGAGCCTCATTAATTGGAAGACAAAGGAAAAGAAGTAGCAAATAGATGAACTTACAGAAAGAAACTGGTACAAAAACTGAGAAGAAGGATAAGTTAGGCCAGAACATAATAACCAAAGTGAACATGTAGTTTCTTCCCCAAAAGAATTACCTCTGAATTCATATCTGTAAATAGCAAGGGTTCAGACTCCTATTCCTTGGTGAAATAGCCCCAACCAAAGTAAAAATGAAATTCAGGAATTTCATTAAATCCTTATTGAAATGTTTAAATGAAAAACAAACTCAAACAAACCAGAACTACAAATAAAACAAATGTGCCAACTCCATGCTTCTTGAAGAAATAACGAAAGAGTGTTCTGAAGAATTTAAACAGTCACATTCATTGGAAAAAAAGAGAAAAGGGCTTTGAAGAACCTTAGCTTCAACAAAACAGTTGTAAATACCATCCAAATCTTTAGTGACCTTTTTAAAAAAAATTTTAATTGATATTTTACTTTTTCAAATACATGTTATGAAAGGTGTTTTTTTTTTAACATTTATTCATAGGACTATGGACATTTCTAAGTTACAAAATTTCCTTTCTGCCTCCCCTCAGAGTCACACACAATCAGGTTATTATTGTACTTATACATTTGTGTTAAGCAAGTTTACAGGTTAGCCATTTTTGGAATGAGGATTAAATGAAAGAATTTTATTTTAAAGTGAATATAGTGTTTCTCACATTCTGAAGGATTTTTGTTTTGTTTTGTTTTGTTTTGTTTGTTTTGTTTTCTTCCTCTGGATGGGGGTAGCATTGTCCATAGTCATTTTAATAGGGTTGTCCTAGCTCTCTGAACTGCTGAGAGGAGATGTATCTACCAAGGTTAATCATCCCTCAATGTTGTTGTTGTGTACATTGTTCCTTTGGTTCTGCTCCCTTTGCTCAGCATAATTCATTCCAAGCTTCTCTACAGTCCAACCATTCATGGTTTCTTATAGAAAAATAGTTTTCCATAATAATCATGTACTATGGGGTGGTTAGGTGGCGTAGTGGATAAAGCACCAGCCCTGGAGTCAGGAGTACCTGGGTTCAAGTCCGGTCTCACACTTAATAATTACTTAGCTGTGTGGCCTTGGGCAAGCCATTTAACCCCATTTGCCTTGCAAAAAAAACCTTAAAACATCATGTACTATAACTTGTTTTAAACATTCCTCAATTGATGGGCATCCCCTCAATTTCCAATTCTTTGCCACCCCAAAAAGAGCTGCTATGAACATTTTGGAACATGTGGAACTTTTCCCATTTTTTATGATTTCTTCTGGGTATAGGATTAGTGGAATTGATGGGTTTGGGCATAGTTCCATATTGCTCTCCAGAATGGTTGGATCAGTTCACAGCTCAACCAGCAATACATCATTGTCCCAATCCTCCCACAACCACTCCAACATTAATCGTTTTCCCTTTTTCTCATCTTAGTCAATCTGATGGGTGTGAGGTAATACCTCAGAGTTGTTTTAATTTGCATTTCTCTCGTCAATAATGATTTGGAGTAATTTTTTTCATATGATTATATATAACTTTAACTTCTTCATTTGAAAACTGTTCATATCCTTTGACCATTATCAATTGGGAAATTACTTGCAGCCTTATAAATTTAATGTATTTTTCTATGCATTTTAGAAAAGAGACCTTTATCAGAGATCCCAATTGAGAAAGATGGAAGATTAGGGAGCACAGGGATAATACAGGAATAGAGAAATTCTTATTCTAAGCTTCTTTTTATGGCATATAGATGTTGCCTTTTTCACAAAATAATCAACAGTCAAACTATGAAAGGCAGTTCTGTTAATAGGTTCCAAATTTTCATGTCATTTTATACTCGATTTCTTCACAATCCATAAGGTAGGCATAAACAATAAATTATATAATATAAATGATCTAACAAACACATGTAATGAATATTACATTGAAGCATTTCCCCTATGCACTTCATATATCAACAAGAACTGAACTGCTCCAAAATCAACATTTTCACAGTCACTGTATAATAGACAAAATTTTATAAATTCAATGGGTTGAAAATTTCTCTAGCTCATTTGACAGTAAATCAGAATATGGTCTATTTCAAACTGATCTAGTAGCTTCAGTGTTACTGTGCAGTGAGTTTTTCTCTTGTTATAAACACACCATGGCCAAATAGATACTTTTTTACTCATGTGCACATACTGAGAAGAGGGAATTTTATGAACACTGGAAATTTTTGGAAATTTTCTTTGAAGTTCAAAAGGTAAAACTTTATTAAACTCAGAATGATTTCTAGTATAATATATTCCAAATCAAGGCTGCTGATCTCAATATGAAATAGGAAATTTTACTTTTTTTTGCTAAAAATTTCACTTCTTGCAAGTTAAACAGTGGATATAACTCTAGACCTGAAATCAGGAAGACATGAGTTTAAATCTGGTCCCAGACATTTACTAACTATGTGACCCTGAGCAAGTCACTTAATCTCATTCTTGCTCAGTTTCCACAATTGTAAAATAGCGATCATAATAGCACCTACCTCCAAGGGTTATTATGAAATTAAATGTGTTAATATTGTAAAACATTTAGCACCATGACTGGCACATTGCTCAATACATCCTCATCCCCTACCCCATCAAATTACTTATAACTTTAAGAGTCCTATTTTTTTCTTATGATCATGACTTTTTAAAAATGATTTTCATATCTGTGAGAACTTGATATAGCATGAGTGATTCATCTGTCAACATATATACTCCTTCAGGTACTGCAAATATCTGTGAATTCCTTCAGACACCGAAAATATTCTTTATCTCGTTATCCTTTCTCCATTAGACTGTCTTTGGAGAGGACAGACCAGAAAGATGATCAAATGCTAGAGCAATCAGAGGGATGCAAGAATATACCAGGAAGCAGGAAATACCATGAAGTAAGAAAGGGAGACAGAATGTAGAAGAATAGGAAGGATAGAAATAAAAATAACTTTATCTAATTCACAATTTTGTCTAGGGATGCTTGTTGCTTATGTTTTATTTTTTTATAAACAGAAAAAGAGATCAATTTGTGCTAATTTTGATGTACCTCTTTAAACATTGTGCTTTGTTTACTGAAGGCATATACTGGTACAAGGCAACAAGTTAGATAAATGTAATAGGTGGAAATAAAATAAACAAAATGTTCTGCATCAGTCTTCTATTCTGAACTTTGATCCCTCATTATTTGTAAAAGTTTTGCTTTTCTACAAAATATGCTAAAATATAAATTTGATACTCTGAAATTAATGGTTCTATCAAGCCTCATTCAAAAATAAGATTTCTACTGCAAGGCTTCACTTCAATCCAATCTCTCTTCTTGAGAAGAATAAAACTCCTTTTTGTTCTCTGAAAAAAAAGATAATAGTAAGCAATAACTAATATTTATACATCACTTGAAGGTTTGCAAAGTACTTTGAATCCACATAATAACCCTGGGAGGTGTTATCCCCATTTTACAGTTAAGAAAACTTAGACAAAGGTCAGGTGACTTGCCTAGGTTCACACAGCTAACAACTTAGGCATGATCTGAACTCAGGCCTTCCTATCTTCAAGTCTAACACTCTTTTTTACTTAGTCACCAAGTTCATTTTTCGTGTCTATACTTTGTATAATGAATTTGTTTATGTGCCAGTTGGAATAAATGTATCCTGAAATCCCTTCCAAGTCTGAGATTCTCTGAATTGAAAGGACAAAAATTCCCTGAGTCCCAGAAATGAATGGAATTATCTTCAATGGAACCAGATCCATGGCCACTATGGTACCCACTGGGCAGGCTTGGAGCTGCCACCTAATGATCATTCCTAGCATTTAAGGTTTCAATTCATTACCTGTCTCTGGCTGAAGGAAATATAGACTTCTCTCCACCCGTTTTTTCCATTATAGATGACCCAGTACTAGAATAACTCACCTCACCTGATCTTTGACTAGTAGGGCAGTTAAGAGGTTACAGAGATTATCTTTGCAATGCATGTCTCAGAATAGCCTCAGCTTGAAAAGTACTTCCTGAGCTCTAACAAGAACTAAGAGAGCCTTTGTAAACTAGCCAGTGTCCCAGAATATTCAAACTCTCTGGTGTTATCACAGTTTGACCCCTCAACTTCCTCTCTTCCAAGGTTCTGGGTTTTTAAATATAAAACAAACAATACTTCATTTGAATTAGTCCATATGTGAGCTTTCAGGGTCATATATTCCAGATCCCTAATGATGGAAGTCAAGCCTTCTTTCCACAATTACCTTTGAGTTTTAACTTACACTATTCTCTCAAAGCAGTTACTCTCAATTATGTTCAACAGTCTCCAGGCTTAATAGGAAATACCTCATGGAATCTAGACATGATTATTATACACCAATCTCTTCATCTATAAAAGTAAAAATATCAGTCATGAAGGTCTGTTTAAGCTGACATTTGGTTATTTTGAAGCAAACCTGTCCCCCTCCTTTAGGGTAGCCCGGCTTACCAGTTGCCTATGACATTGCCTATGCAGCAGTTTGTTCTGTGTTAATGTAGCCAAAACCTGCCCTTTCTGTTGGCAACAGCATTCCCAGAAGGTGAACTGTCTTCTGAGCTTGGGTTGGGACCCACACTGTTGGCCTGCTTGCACCACTGGCTTGCTGGGCCTTAACCTGAGATGCACTAGGTCTAAGAACCCCGCTCTGATTTTCCAACTCTACTGTCTGTTCTGGGCTATACTCCTCTTTACCAGGGTCAGACAGACCTTTCCTGAAGCTCCTCTGTGATATCTTGAATTGAAAACTTGTTTCACTTCTTTTGTGAGATCTGTGGCTTTAGTGTCTGTGTAGAGGCTTCATTTTAAGTTGTTTCAGGAAAAGTTCCAGGAGTTTCCTAAATTTGCACCACCATCTAGGCTCCCCCCACCCAACAAAGGAAATGTCATAGGTAAGAGATAAGCCTGGGACAAGGTTCTGGTATGTACACAAAAATTGTGGGACTATACTCCCTGTACTCCAGAAGTAGAGCACAACTATCAAAAAAGAGCAAAAAAAAGTGCTAAATATAGAAAGCTACTATTCTGAAAGGGTAATAAAAATGTCATCTCAGATGAAGAAAACAGTGATAAAATACTCTAATGTGAAACCTCAAAGGAGTATATGAATTAACCTAAAATCCAAAAATGCCTCTTGGAAGAACTCAAAAAGAATTTTAAAAAAACAAAGAAGAGGGGCAGCTGGTGGTGCAGCAGATAGAGCAATGACCCTGGAGTCAGGAGGACCTGAGTTCAAATTTGGATTCGCGCACTTAATAATTAGCAACTATGTGACCTTGGGCAAGACACTTGATTCCATTGTCTTAAAAAAAACAAAGAAGAGAAATAAGAAAAATGGAAAAAAAGAATTAAGAGCCATGCAGGAGAATTATGTAAAATTGACTGAAGAAATCAACTATTTTATAAGTAAAATTGACCAAATGGAGAAGGAAAACTACTCCTTTAAAAGAAAAATTGACCAAATGGAAAACGAATATAACTTATCAAAAAGCAAAATCAACCAACTGGAAAAGTAATATAATTAATCAAAAATTAAAATGAACAAATTATAAAAGGAAAACAACTCACTTAAAAATATAAATCATCTACTAGAAAAAGGAAATACAAAGTTAACTGAAGAAACTAAAACTCTAAAATTAGGATTGGACAAATGGAAACTAATGACTCTGGGAAACCAAGAATTTATCAAACAAAACCAAAGTCTGAAAAAAGAAAAGATAACATGAAATATCTCTTAGAAAAAACAAGTAACATGCAAACTAGATCCTGAAGAGATAATTTACAAATTATTTGTTGACCTGAAAACCTCAATCAAAATTATCATCTAAAAAATATCTTTCAGGAAATTATCATGGAAAATTATCCAAATGTACTAAGAAAAGAAGAAAAATAGTCCTTGAAAGAATTCACTAACCACTACTAGAAAGAGATCCCAGAACAAATACTCCATGGTATATTGCAGCCAAATTTCAGAATTCTCAGCTAAAGGAAAAAATACTGCAGGTAGTCAAAAAGAAGCAATTTAAATACCAAAGAACTCCAGTCATAATTATGTGGAACTTATCAATTTTAACATTAAAAGATCAAGGGTTTGGAATGTGATATTCTGGAGGGTGAAGGAGTTTGTACTACAACTGCAAATCAACTACCCTGCAAAATTCACACACACACACACACACACACACACACACACACATATATGTGTGTGTGTTTGTGTATATGTTCTGGGTAAAAGGTAGATTTTCAATGAAATAGATGAATTTCCATATTATCTGATAAAAAGACCAGAATTAAATAAAAGACTCAATTTTTTTTTCCATTTTTTATTTTTGTACAAGTGATTTTTTATACATTACTAAAATATTCTTATTTAGGAGTAAACATAATACCCCCTCCCCCCAAAAAAGTATAGAACTTCATGAGAAATAAAGTAAAAGAAAAAGGAAAAAATGTGCTTCAGTCTGTATTCCGACACCACCAGCTCTGTCTCAGTTGCATCATGTTCTTTATAGGTCCATCACAAAAGCTACTTCCATATTTTTCCACTGTCACCATTGCTGGTCGCAACTCCCTCCATCCATACCTCCCCATTATCATATACTATATTTTCCTCTCTCCTTTCACTCTGTCCCTCTTTTAAAATGTGTTGTAGGGTAGCTGAGTGGTGCAATAGACTGATCATCAGCCCTGGGATCAAGAGGCCCCGAACCCACATACCACCCAAGACCCAGCAATCACCTGGTCCATGGTCCAGGACAGACCACCCAATCCCAGTCCCTTGCAAGAAGTTAAAAAAGAAAATGTGTTATATCTGACTACTCTCCCCCACAATCCACCCTCTCCTCCATCACCCACATCCCCCCTTTCCCCCTTTCCCCCTTCTCTCCTTTTTACTCTAGATGTCTATACCCCATTGAGTGTATATGCTGTTTCCTTTCCAAGTCACCTCTGACGAGAGTGAAAGTCACCTCATTCCCCCTCGCCTTCCCCCTTCCATATCATTACAATAGCTCATTGCAATAAAAATATCTTTTATATGAAATATCTTCGCCTATTTCACCTCTTTCTCTTACTCCCAGTACATTTCCCTTTTAGTCATTGACTCCATTTTTATCATAAATTTTCAAAGTCAGCTCTCTCCTGTAAAAGCTTCTTCTACCTGCTTTATTAAATGAGAGGGTTCATATGAGTATAATCAGTATCATTTTTCTATGCAGGAATACATGTAGTTCATCATCCTTAAGTCCCTCATATTTTACCCTTCTCTTCCACTTTCTATGCTTCACCTGAGTCCTGTATTTGAAGGTCAAACTTTCTGTTTATCTCTGTTCATTTCAACAGGAACAACTGAAATTCCCCTAGTTCATTGAAAGTTCATCTTTTCCCCTGGAAGAGGATGTTCAGTTTTGCTGGGCAGTTGATTCTCGTTTGCATTCCAAGCTCTTTTGCCTTCCGGAATATTATATTCCAATCCCTACAAGCCCTTAATGTAGTTGCTGCTAAGTCCTGTGAGATCCTGATTGCAGCTCCACAATATTTGAATTGTGTCCTTCTGGCTGCTTGTAATATTTTCTCTTTGACTTGGGAGTTCTGGAACTTGGCTATAATATTCCTGGGTTTTTTTTTTTGGGGGGGGAATCTCTTTCCTGGGGAGATTGGTGGATTCTCTTAATTTCTAATTTTCCCTCTGCTTCTAGGATATCTGGGCAATTTTCCTGTAGGAATTCTTTAAAAATGAGGTCAGGGCTCTTTTCCTGATCATGACTTTCAAGTATCCCAATAATTTTTAAATTAAAAAGATTCAATATTCAAATACAAGTCTCAAGAGATTTGTGTGAAAAGGTAAATGGAAAGGGGAAAAAAACATTAGTCAATAACATTTAACTATGCACCCCTACATGGGAAGACAGTACTTGCAATCTGAGAATTGTACTTCTCTTAGGCTACTTAAAAGAAGCATGCTTAGAGAGAGAGTGTGGATGGAGCTTAATCATGAAAGTGATGAGGCTATAGCTGATACATTAGCTCATGAGAGTTTAATATAGTTGGAGGAGGTGTACTTAGAGGGTGTCAGTATAAATGAAAATGGAAGTGATTTTTGCTTTATGTGATATTTTAGCTCAGCAGGTTCTATTTCTATTGGGACATTTGGAGGGACTTAATTAGAAGGTCTGGACATAAATGGATTATGAAATAATTTTGCTTTGCAAGATACTTTGGCTCATGAGTATTGTATTTCTAGAGGGTACTTGGAAAGAGTATGGTATAAATTAATTATTGTTTGATGATGCTTAAAGTTCTTAAGAATTGTTTTTTTCTAATGGGACTGGTCAGGTGACTGTGCTTGGACAGAAGTTGTGGATCTGAAGTGATTATGAGATAATGAGGCTTATAAATCAATTAATCCTCTATCAACTCTTGAGAACTGTATTTCTAACAAGACAGATAAAAGGAGCTCTTGATAGAGCTTGTGGGTACAGGACAGATTTAAATCATGACATGAAAAGAAGGATTATATTAGGAGAAGTTGCAGCTTTAGAGAATAAATAACAGAGACCTATCATTGTAAAAGGAAAAAAGGGAGGGTGTGAGCACTGAGTAAATCTTACTCTCAACAAGCTTGGCCCAAAGAGTATGGAATAAACTGACATTCCCATTTGGGTTTACAATTTTATCTTATTCTACAGGGAAGTAGATGGGGAGGGGAAAGAAAGGGGAAGAAGAGACAGAGACAAGGAAAGGCAAAAATAAAATTAAAATTGAAAAGAAAAGTTAAAGGGGAAAGGGAGAAGGAAAGGAAAAAGGGATAATAGAAAAGTCTGATCAAGAGTCAGCAATTAGAAGTAAAACATGGGTGAGAAGGGATAAAGGGACAGAAACAGGAAAATTACAAACAGAAGAAGGCAGTATGGAAGGCAATACAACTGCCAATCATAATTGTAAATGTAAATGGAATGAACTCTCCCAAAAAATAGAAGTGAATAGTAGAGTGATTTAAAATCCAGAATCTAACAATATGTTGCTTGCAAGAAACATCTGTGAAGAAGAGAGATACATACAGGCTAATGGTAAAGGGCTGTTGCAGAATATATTATACTTTAGTTTAAGTAAAAAAAGGCAGAGGGAGTAATCCTGATCTCAGAGAGTAAAAATAGTTCTCATTAAAAGGGCTAAGGAAGGAAACTGCATCTTCTTACAAGGTACCATAGGAAATGAAATAATATTAATATTAAATATATATGCATATAGCAGGAAACGATTATAGTAATCTGCTGTTTGATAAACCCAGAGTTGAGCTATTGGGATTAAAAACTCTCTCTTCAATAAAACTGGTGGGAAAATTGGAAGTCAGTATGGAAGAAACTTAGATTAGAATAGCACCTCACACACTATACCAAGATGAGATCCAAATGGATGTGAGATTTAGTATGGAAGAAGCTTAGATTAGACCAACACATAACACCCTTTACCAAGATAAGATCCAAATGGTTACAGAACTTAGACCTAAAAAACAATACTATAAGCAAATTAGAAGATCAAGGACTAGTTTACCTGTCAGATCTATGGAAAGGGAAGCAGTTTATGACTAAGGAAGAGATAGAGAACATGACTAAAAACAAACTAGATGATTTTGATTACATTAAATTAAAAAGCTTTTGCACAGAAAAAAACACTATAACCAAGATCAAAAGAAAAGTAGTAAACTGGGAAATAATCTTTGCAACTAATGTTTCTGACAAAAGACTCATTTCTTAAATATACAGAGAACTGAGTAAATTTTTAAAAAAAGCCATTCCCCAATTGACAAATGGTCAAAGGATATGTAAAGGCAATTTACAGATGAAGAGATCAAAACAATCCATAGTCAGATGAAAAATTACTCTAAATCAATACTTACTAGAGAAATGCAAATTAAAGATTCTCTGAGGTACCACCTTGTACCTCTCAGACTGGTCAATATGACCAGAAAGGATAATGATCATTGTTGGAAGGATTGTGGGAAATCTTGGACACTATTACATTGTTGGTGGAGCTGTGAACTCATCCAACCTTTCTGGAGAGCAATTTGGAACTATGCCCAAAAGCCAACAAGAATGTGCATACACTTTGATCCAGTAATATCACTAAAGGATCTATACCTTAATGAGATGATGGAAAAGGGTAAAACATCACTTGTACAAAAATATTCATAGCAGCCATGTTTGTGGTGGCAAAGATTTGGAAATCAAGAAATGTCCTTTAATTGGGGAATGGCTTAGCAAACTGTGATATATGTATGTCATGGAACACTACTGTTGCATTAGAAACCAGGAGGGGGCACAGCTAGGTGGTGCAATGGATAGAGCACCGGCCCTGGAGTCAGGAGTACCTGGGTTCAAATCTGATCTCAGACACAGTAAACACCTAGCTATGTAGCCTTGGGCAAGCCACTTAACCCCATTTGCCTTGCAAAAACCTTTTTTAAAAAAGAAAAGAAACCAGGAGGGATGGGAATTCAGGGAAGCCTGGAGGGATTTGCATGAACTGATGCTGAGTGAGATGAGCAGAACCAGAAAAACACTGTACACCCTAACAGCAACATGGGGGCAATGATAATCTTGATGGACTCACTCATTCCATCACTGAAAAAATAAAGGACAATTTGGGGCTGTCTGCAATGGAGAATACCATCTGTATCTAGAGAAAGAAATGTGGAGTTTGAACAAAGACCTTTAATTTAGGGAAAAACCTGATATATTATTGTCTGATCTTGCTATCTCTTATACTTTATATTTCTTCCTTAAGGATATGATTTCTCTCTCATCACACTCAATTTGGATCAATTTATACCATGGAAACAATGTAAAGACTGCCTTCTGTGGGGGTGGGGAAGTAAGATTAGTGGGAAAATTAAAAACTCAAAATAAATAAAATCTTTAAGTTAAATATATGTGTGTGTGTGTGTGTGTGTGTGTGTGTGTGTGTGTGTGTGTGTGTGTGCATAAAATGGTATAGTATCCAAATTCTTAGAGGAGAAACTAAACAAGTTACAGATAGACAGAGGCAGCAAAACTATAAAAGTGTGGAAACTCAGCCTCCTCAGAATTATATAAATCTAACCGGCAAGTGAATAAGAAGGAAGAAAAGAAGGTGAATAGCATTTAAAAACAAACTTAGATATTATACACCTCTGGAGAAATTAAATGGAATTACCTTTTTCTTTTTTTAAAATGGTATTTTATTTTTCCAATTATATGATATGAAAGTTTTTCAACATTCATCCACATACATGTTTATGTTACATAATTTCCTTCCATCTTCCCTTCCCAACCCCTTCTCTCAGGGGTGAACAGTCTGGAAAACATTGTACATAGGCATTTGTGTTTAACACGTTGAAAGGTTAGTCATTTTCTGTATGAGGATTTAGGACTAAGGGAAAAGAAAGAAAATCATGAGATAGAAAGGAAAAATGAGAAATTTAAAAAAAAATGGTGAACATAGTATTCATTCAGATTCTGTAGTTTGTTTGGTTTTTTTTTATCTAGATGTGGATAGCATTATTCATAAAAGGTCCCTAGGGTTGTTCTAGCTCTCTGAGCTGCTGAGAGAGTTAGCTACATCCATCAAAGTTGATCAACTTATAATGTTGTTGTTGTAATGTAATGTAATACATTCACTTGGTTCTGATCCCTTTGCTAAGCTTCAGTTCCTCTAATTCTTCCCATGATTCCCTAGAGTCTGACCATTCATGGTTTCTTATAGAACAATAGTACTCCATAACATGCATATAACTTGTTCATACATTCCCTAAGTCATAGGCATCCCCTCAATTTCCAGTTCTTTGTTATTAAAAAAAGAACTGCCATGAAAATTTTGGAACATATGGGACTTTGCCCATTTTTTATGATTCTTTTTCTGGATATAGGTCTTGTGTTGGTATTTCTGGATCAAAGGGTATGAACAGTTTTATTGCTCTTTGGGCATAGTTCCATATTGGTATCCAGAATGGTTGGATTAGTAACTCAACCAATTCACCCAAAACCTCTCCATGACTGATCATGGTCCCTTTTTATAATCTTAGGCAATCTTAGATGTGAGCTGGTACCTCATTGTTTTTTATTTTGCATTTTTAATCAGTAATTATTTGGAATATTTTTCCATATTATTATAGATAGTTTTAATTTCTTCATTTGAAAAATGTCTGTTAATATCCTTTGACCATTTATCATTTGGTGAATGACTTATAACCTTATAAATTTGACTCAGTTCTCTATGTATTTTAGAAATGATACCTTTATCAGAACCACTGGCTATAAAAACTGTTTCTAACTTTCCGTTTTCCTTCTAATCTTAAAGAATTGGTTTTATTAATGCAATTTTTGAAAATTTAATATAGTCAAAATCATCCATTTTTTAATTTATAATATAACTCTATTTCTTGTTTGATCATAAATTTCTCTCCTTACCATGGATCTGACAGAGTATTTCTTCATATATTAATTGGTCTATGTCTAAATCTTATTCCCATTTTGACCTTTTTTGTAGGGTATGAGATGTGTCTATGCCTAGTTTTTGCCAAACAATTTTCCTTTTTTTTTTTGTCAAATCCAGAAACTAATATCTTTGAGTTTGTCAAATGATAGATTACTATAGTCATTTACAACTGTTTATTCTGTACCTATCCTAATCAATTGGTCCATTATTCTATTTCTTAACGAGCTAGGCAATTTGGATGACTACAGCTTTATAATAAAGTTTTTGATCTGGTAGAGCAAGACCATTTTCCTTTACATCTTTCATCAGTTTCCTTGATATTCTTTGACATCTTGTTGCTCAAATGAATTTTATTACTAATTTTTCTAGCTCAGTAAAATAGTTTTTTGGTAGTTTGATTGGTATGGCACTGAATAAGTAATTCAATTTGGGTAGAATTGTCATTTTTCTTATATTAGTTCAATATAATCATGAGCAATTGACATTTTCCCAATTGTTTAGATCTGACTTTATTTGGGTGAGAAGTACTTTATAATTGTGTTCATACAGTTTCTGGTTTCATCTTGGGAGGTAAATTGCCAAGTATTTAATGTTGTCTATAGTTATTTTAAATGGCACATCCCTCTCTATTTCTTGCTCTTGGGACTTTTTGCTCATATATAGAAATGCTGAGGATTTATGTGATGATTTATCCTACTTTGCTCAATTAGTTAATTGTTTCAAGTAGTTTTTTAAGATGATTTTCTCCGGTTCTGTAAGTATTGATCTGATCATTCATAGTCAGACACACAGTAATTTGTCTCACCAAGAGTGATGCAATTTTGCTCCTCTTCAATTATGAAGGATAAGAACCAACTGTACTTATATCCTCTAAGTATAAACTCTTTACATATGTTCAACCCTATAACTATCCCAAGAAAAATACAATTCTCAAGAGTTATAAGAGTTAGCTTCCCTAATAGGTTTGTATATAACTTAATGTTCTCAACTAACATTTATTTCTGCCCCCCATTTCCCCTTACCTTTTTATACATCTCTTGAGTCTTGTATTCAAAAATTGAATTCTCTGTTTAATTCTGACCTTTCTATCAGGAAATTTTGGAAGTCCTCTATTTCATTGAATATCCATCTTTTCCCCTGACCAAATATGCTGAATTTTTCAGGGTTATAAATTCTTGGTTATAATCCAAGATTCTTTGCACTTTGAAATATCATATTTTAGGTCCTCTGATCTTTTATTGCTGAAGCTTATAAGTCCTATGTAATCCTGATTGTGCTTCCTTTATATTTAAATTGCTTTGTTTGGGGGGAACTTGCAGGATTTTCTCCTTTTATTTTAGAATTCTGAAATTTAGTTACGATAGTCCTTGGACTTTTTATCCTGGTGTTTCTTTCTGGAAGTGTTCTTTGTTTTTTTTTCAAAAGGCTATTTTGGTCTAGTATATTTGAACAGTTTTCCTTGATAATTTCCTGAAAACTGTTTTTTCAAGTTCTTTTTTAAAATCTAGGCTTTCTAGTAGTCTAATAATTTGGATCTCTTTCTCAGGTCATTTGTTTTTCCTAAAAAAAAGTACTTTACTTTTCTTCAAATTTTTTTCATCCTTTTGACTTTCTTTGATGGTGTCTCATAGATTCAATGATTTCTATTTGCCCAATCCTAATTTTTAAGGTTTTATTTTTTTTTCAGTTAGCTTTTGTGTTTCCTTTTCCAGTTGGATAATTTTTACTGTTTGCTGAGTTGCATTCCTTTTCCAGTTAGTTGATTTATAGTGTTAGATGAGTTGTGTTCCTCTTCCAGTTGTCCAGTTTTATTTTTTTGAAGAGTTACATTCTTTTTTTAAGTTATTTTTTCTTTTAAATTAGTTGATTCCTTTGAGCAGTGTTTCATAATTTTCTTGCATGACTCTCATTTCTTTTTTCCATTTTGCTTCTTTCTCTCTTCTTTTGTTTTTAAATTTTTTAAAAACTCTTCTATGAAGTCTTGAGTCCAAGTCATAGACTTCTTTGAGACTTTCCATGAAGGTAATTTACTGCTTTCTTCTTCTGGAATGGTATTTTTATCATTTCTGTCTGCATAATAACTTTCTATGGTTGGTGCTCTTTTAGGGGTTTTTTTGGTCTTTTTGATTGTTTAAGCTCTGCTCCTGGGTGATAGGGAGTATAGCTTTGTGTGCTGGGGCTGGGATCTGATCCCTGGCCTATCACTGGCCAAGATGTTGCTTGTGCAGTGCAGGTATTGCCCTTGCAGTGGTTTGTTCCCAGACAAGTCCTTTCTTTTGCTCCAGTGTTCTCAGGGTTCAGAGTGTTTCTGAGGTTGGAAATCTCTCTGCTGGCTTGCTTTCTAGTTGCCAGGACCTGCACTGTTTACTAGCAGCTAGGACCTGTACTATACTGTAGTTAAAAGCCTCCCATTGGTTTTCTGTTTTCCTACTTAGTTGGACTCTATTTCTCCTTTATCCTCAAAGAGACAGATCTTCACTGAAGATCCTCCACAATTTCTACAGTTGAAAACTTGTTTCAATATTTTCTTTTTTTTTTTTTTTTGGTGGGACCTATAGATTTAATGTCTGTGTAAAGGCTTCATTTAGCATTATGTAGGGAAAACTCCAGGAACATGCTAGTTTCATGGGGCCATTTTGGCTCTGCCCCATAATTCCAGAAGATATCTTTTTCTTTGCAGTACATGGTACCTTCATAAAAACTGATCATGTCCCAGGGAATAAAACCCTCAAAATAAAATACAGAAAAGCAGAAATAATAAATTCATCCTTTTCAGCTCATGATGCAATAAAATTTACGTATAATAACCATGGAAAGAAACCAAAATTTAATTGGAAATTAAATAACCTAATATTAAAAAAATGAATAAACAATTACATCCAAGACAATGACAATGATGAGGCAACATGCAAGATACAACCAAAGCAGTTATTGGTGGAAATTTTACATATCTAAATGCTTATATGAATAAAATATAGAAAGAGGAAATCAATGAATTGGGCACACAACTGAAAAAGCTAGGAAAAGACCAAAATAAAAATCCCCAATTAGAATTCTGAGAATCAAAGGAGAAATTAATACAATTGAAAGAAAATGATTCAATTAATAAATAAAATTGAGTTGGTTTGTTAAAAAATAACCCAAAGCATAGATAAACCTTTGGTTAATCTGATTAAAAAAGAAAGCACCAAATTACCAGTATCAAAAATGAGCAGGGTGAATACATCATTAATGAAGAAGAAATTAAAGTCATAATTTGGAGCTAGTTTGCCCAATTGCATACCAACCAGTGAGAGAATAAAAGTGAAATGAATGAATATTTACAAAAATATAAGTGATCAAGATTAACATAAGAAGAAATAAAATATTTGAATAACTTTCAGAAAAATAAATTGAAGAATAATCAATAATCTCTCAAAGAAAAAAAATCTTCAATGACAGATGGATTTACAAGTGAAATCTACCAAACATTTAAAAAACAATTCATTTCAATTTTACAATAAATATTTTTTTTTAGTTTTTTGCAAGGCAAATGGGGTTAAGTGGCTTGCCCAAGGCCACACAGGTAGGTAATTATTAAGTGTCTGAGCCCGGATTTGAACTCAGGTACTCCTAACTTCAGGGCCAGTGCTCTATCCACTGCACCATGTAGCTACCCCTACATTAATTATTTTTTAAAAATAGGTGAAAAGGGAGTTAATCCACATTCTTTTTATGACACCAAATATGGTGCTGATACCTAAACCAGAAAGAACCAAAAGAGAAAATGAAAATTAAAGATCAATAAATGAAAAAAGGAAAATGATCAATGTTGGAAAGGAAGTTGGAAACTGCTACACTAATGCATTGTTGGTGAAGTTGTGAATTCTTCCAACCATTCTGGAGAGCAATTTAGGATTATATCCAAAGGGCAATAAAACTGCATACCCTTTGATCCAGTATTACTACAACTAGGTTTATATTGCAAAAGCAATCATAAAAAATAAAAAAAAAGTTTCACCTGTACAAAAATATTTATGGCAGTTCTTTTTGTAGTGTAAAAGAATTGAAAATTGAGGGGATGACCATAGATTGGAGAATGACTGAACAAGTTACGGTATATGAATATTATGTTCTTTAAGAAATCATGAGCAGTTGGACTTTAGAAGAGTCTGGAAAGAATGACATGAACTGATGAAGTGGGCAGAACAAAAAGAACATTTTACACATTAACAATAACATTGATGGTTGCAGCTCTCATCAGTAGTTCAGGAATCAAGGACAATTTTGAGAGACCTGTTAAAGGAAAATGCCATCCATATCCACAGGTAAAAACTATGGAGTCTGATTACAGAGTAAAGCATGCTATATTCATTTTTTTTAGGTTTTTGCAAGGCAATGGGGTTAAGTGGCTTGCTCAAGGCCACACAGCTAGGTAATTATTAAGTGTCTGAGGTCAGATTTGAACTCAGGTACTCCTGATTCCAGGGCTGGTGTTCTATCCACTGCCACCCCAACTTTTAAAAACTTCTTTTATGTTTCTCTTTCTTTCTCATGGCTTTTTCTCCCTTAGTTCTAATTCATCTTTCTCAACTTGAATTATATGGAAATATGTTAAACACAATGTACACATCCACCTTTTCCCATAATCTTGACAGCCATGGGGAGAGGGGAGGGAAAGGAAGGTAGAAGAAGAATGTGGAACTCATAAACTTGGAAACAAATAAATCAAGGATGAATTTTGAAAACTGCCTTTGCATGTAATTGAAAAAATAAAATAAAATAATAAAGAGAAATGCTTAAATAATCATTTTTTCTTTAAATGAATTAATTGGCAATAGGGACATCCAGGTGAAGAAGTTACTTCTCTCAAGGCTAGAGCAGGATCCCTCAACAATATATTGTCTTAGAAATTTGCTACCCTGGGAAATTAGAGGTTAAGGGGTCTACTCAGGGCCTCATAACCAGTATTTTAAGAGGTAGATCTTGACCTTAAATTTTCTTTACTCTAAGGACATCTCTCAATCCACTGGGCTATTGTGCCCCCTGTGGGATTCATTAGTCATTAGAAAATGTTGCCTTTGGTCACCCACATTATCTGACACAAGAGGAGGATATGAATTTTGAGATCAAAGATTAAGTACTACAAGGGTCCTTCAGAATCCACATTTGCATACACAATCATTTTGTCACAGAATGCTTTATCCCTAGATGCAAATATATTATAGTAGATTGACTACTGGACTTGGCATCAGAAGATCTGGGATCTAGGCTTGACTCTATTGTTTATAGTTTATGTGAGTGGGTATCTCTCTTGTTTTTTTTAATACTTCAGTTTCCTCATTTGAAAAATGAGGATACAATTCATATTACATACCACACTAGGCAATGGGGATCACATGAGTTAATTAATTTCTTTAAAGTACCTTTTATAAGGGCGGCTAGGTGGAGCAGTGGATAAAGCACCGCCCCTGGAGTCAGGAGTACCTGGGTTCAAATCCAGTCTCAGACACTTAGTAATTACCTAGCTGTGTGGCCTTGGGCAAGCCACTTAACCCCATTTGCCTTGCAAAAACCTAAAAAAAAAAATAAAGTACCTTTTATCCAGGAGTGTGCTGTAAATGACCTGTGTTATACATATTGTTAGTTAGATAATAGTATGATTGAGTTTTCAGAGATGTTTGCAGTGATGATTGCTAATGTATTTTAAAAAAAAGAAGCAAGAACGAAAAGAAAAGAACTTCTTTCCTCAGGTCAGAATAATCGATTTAAAAAAAATTCTTTAATAGGGAGCTAGAGAGTGAAGTGGATTATCCAAAGACCTAAAGTCAGGAGATTAAAATATTCTCTTTGACACTTACTAACTGTGTGACCCTGGGCAAGTGACTTAAATTCCTGTTTGTCTAGGTTTCTTATTTTGCAGTTGGGAGGATCTAATGAATTAATAATTATAAAGCACTTAGCACAGTGGCTGCTATGTAGCAAAAGGCATATATGCATATATATTTGTATATATATATATATAAACATAATGGTAATTCCATATATAGATATATTGAAATGATGATAATTTCTAATATGTACATATTTATTAGGAATTATCATCATTATCATCATCATGTCCAGTGAGAGATTTAGTAAATAACGTAATAACAACTACATGAAAACAAAATATAAACAGGATAAGTTGCAGATAATCAAAAAAAGGAAGGCATTAATATTAAGGGGGATTACCAAAGTGTTCTTGTAGAATATGAACTTGTATTTCGTATTTAAAAGAAATCAGAAGGTAGAGAGAATAAGGCAGAGAATTATATAGATAGGGCATCCTCATTTCCTGGAGTAGTCAGTGAAAATGTTCAGAGTTGGGAGATGACAAGATTTATTCAAAGAACAGTGGGAGGCAGAGAGGAGAGGAGGAAGGAGAATGTTCTAAATTGCATTTTCATTTCTTGAATGAGATAACCTCTGCATAACTTTATCTGTGAGCAACATTTTATTAAACTCAAAGCATCTTAGATATGTCAGTCTTTGTTGAGATGCGGTGGTACCAGACCCTGATTTCTTTGCGTCATTTTTTTCTAGATGTTATCACAGAATGCGGTGTCTTTCTGCCTCAATCATGGTCTCCACTATGTTCTGCTCTTTGGTTAGTATCCTTCATGGATGAGAATTTTGTACTAATTCAATGGAATTATTAACTATTTAGAATGTAAAGGAGGTCAAGAAAATGCATATGTTATAGTGAAAATAGGAATGAAATTCAAGTCAGGGTTCATATTTGAATGTCAGATTTAACATTAATCACTGTAATGGTTAATCCTTCATCATTCTGAGTTTTTTCTCACCTGTCTAAAGGTTATAGTTTTATTGAGATTATTATACAGGGTTTTGTGGTTAAAATGTTTCTCAAAGTATTAAATGCTCTACAAATTGGAATTATAAATATATTACAAATGGCAATATATAGAGAGAGACAGTGCCACATAGTATTTAGATAATTCAGGGAAACGGGTTCTACTCTTGTCTCTAACACACACCAATTATATGAACATGAACAAGTCATTTAACAACTCAGTGTCCTAGTCAAATGTCTAAGACAGAAGGGTAAAGATAAGTTACTAATTGTATTGGTGGAAGGTTTTAATCAGGAGAAAAAGGACTTCTCCACACTGATGACCTCAAATAATTGCAGAGTGGGAGGGATTTTAATAGTCTTGTTACTGATTTCATGCCTCCAATGTATTTTCTCTATCATATCATATCAAGTATTCATCTATCATATGCTTGAAGATTAAGGATGAGTCTATTTCATTTATAGAGAACCTTAATACTTAAAAAGTATTTCTTTCTCCAAAATTGAAATTTCTTTTAACTTTTTACAACTTCTATTCATTTCTTTTAATTTAATATAATTCTTTTATTTAATTTTGAGAGTTCAAAGTTTTTCTTGTCCCTTCTGGGCATACATTCTCATTTGTGAAGGTTGGGATGACAAAGTAAGCTTCTTGGATCCATGATGGAGGCAACATGAGACTGTTATCAAAGTGGATTGGTCACTGAGGAAGGAAGAGGCACATATCTCAATGTCAGTGCCTCCCCCCTAAGATTATCTCTAATTTGTTTTATTCATATCTTGATCATAAATATTTATATAGGGGCAGCTAGGTGGCACGGTGGATAGAGCACCAGCCCTGGAGTCAGGAGTACCTGAGTTCAAATCCGACCTCAGACACTTAATAATTACCTAGCAGTGTGGCCTTGGGCAAACCACTTAACCCCACTGCCTTGCAAAAAAGAAAGTTTGAATGTCTCCTCCATTGTATTGTGAGTTCTAAGAAAAAAAGCAAGATTTTGATTTGTTTTTGCTGTTCTTCATACCAAGTAGCATTGTTCTTGGCACACAGCTTGTGCTTAATAAATATTTGCTGACTTGACTTGCTTCGTAGACTTTACAGGAAGAGATATCTTATGCTCTGACTGTCTTCTTTCTCTTAACTGAACATGTGGCTTAGAATTTTCTTTAAGATTTTTCCATGACTTATGGAGAAGCACTTAACTCCCTAAGAACGGTGGTGAGTATCAGCACATGATCTCAAACATATGTGCTAGTCAAGAGAGTCAAAGACAGAATCTCAAGATCCTACTTCTTCTGATTTGAGTTTCTTTCCCTGAATACAGGCCATTCAATGTTGCCCTTTAATGGATATTTCTAGTTTTGGAGGCAGTCCGACAAGTTCAAGAAACTGAAAACTACTGAGTCTTTCAGTCTAAGGTAACTAAGAAGGAGGAATTTTTCATAAATATTCTTAAAGAAGATAATCAGACTCAAGAGGATGAATCCAAGTCATGGTCAGTCTTGCTAGAGCATATGAACAGTGAAATAATTAGGAAATAACCATTCAACAGTTTTATAAAATGTTCGTGTTCAATAGTAATTATGGGCTACTGCATCTTATTTTTTATCTCTGTCAATATGTGTTTACAAATCTTTTGTATTAAAAGTATTTATTTTGTGTGGAGGTTATAATTATCTGTCCTATACTTCATTTATGCTATACACTGAATGCTTTTCTATTCCTTTTTGGGAGAATCCAATCAATTCTAAGCTTTAAGTGATTTGCCTGGGGTTTGGGGGTAGGGGAAAATATAAAAATTTCCTAAATACCAAGAGTCCGAGCAATCTCTTAAGAAGTTAGGTAGAAATTAACATGGTACTCATTTGTTCCTAGAGCTGTGGAATCTGTAAGAAGGAGAGAGCATCCCCTTATTTTTGGACCAATAGGATCTGTTGCCATATTCATGCATACATACATCATACATATACATTTACATGTAGATTGCACTAAGAACTTCTAGTTCTTAAAACATTTTGTGTCTTATTCTGTCATTCTATTTATGTTTTTCATGGCAGAGATACTGGAGAGAATTTCCATTTCCATTTCCAGTTCATTTTACAGATATGATGCTTAGACAAATAAAGGGAAAGCCAAAACCTTTAATGGGAAAAAAATATCTGAGAAGAGCTTTCCAATAAGCTTCACCAGGGCAACTAGATGACACAGTGGGTAGAGGACTGGCCTTGGACAGGAGGACAGAGTTCAAATCCAGTCTCAGACACCTGCTGCTCACTAGCTGTGTGACCTTAGGCAAGTCACTTAACCCTGATTGTCTCACATCCAAGACCATTTCCAGTTGTCCTGATTCATTTCTGATCACTGGACCCAGATGATGCTGGAAGAGAAAGTAAGGCTGGTGATTTAGCATAGCTGCCCTACACTCAAATCCAGTTCACATGCTTCTCATAGTGTCACCTTTCTGATGTTTTGGTCTTTTTCAAAAATGAAGGACGAACATTAATAGATTTCCACCATATTGCCAAAGGTATCCATGACAAAAATGGTGGTCAGGAACCTCTGCCCTAAATTCATGATGATGATACAGGACAAATAATTAAATATGGTTTTATATCATAGTTCCAAATGTTGACCTCTGATCTCATTTGACAATTTGGTCTCTAGGTTGATGAAGCTTAAAAACAATTCCTGTGGAGTTAGAGACTATCTACTAAATTCATATTTATTTATCCATTGAGAAGTCTTAAATAAATTTCATCTAGTTTGTTTTAGACAATAATGTGAAACAATGTTATAAAATATTATTCTGAATGCTGAAACATATTTCTACTAATACTATGATATTTTTGATAAATCTAGCGAAATGATCATTCCACAATATTTTTGGAAAATTGCTGATTGAATTATTCTTTAATACTTAACAATATCTAAAGAGTAAAATTTCAGGAAGCAGGGAAAACCTACTTGTCAAGTACAAATCCAGAGGCATTCATTTATTGCAGTTGTTTGGGACTTTCCCTACAAATTTTGACACTGCCAAAATTTAACTTTCTTAACTTCCCTGTGAAGCCCTAGGTGACTACAAAATTGTTTTGCAGACAGGAAGGCAGAGAAATTTGGCTTTCAGACCCAGATTTTACAGCTTTCCCCTCACAGTTTCTCCTAGACTCCCATGTATATCTAGTCTGCATAAGTCACCTACATCTCCAAATTTTTAAAGCAAAGTTCAGGTTATGATATAATTTTGTTCAGAAAATTATCCAAAACTTCCCACTGCCTATTGAATAAAGTCCAAATTATTTAGCTAAGTATTTAAAAATGTCCTGAATCTAGATAATTTTGCCACCTTATTCCCTGCTATCCTCTTTCATCTTTCAACTAATGTAAAGTGTATTCTTCAATTAAAAACCACTCACTCCTGTCTCCGTACTTTTATATTTTTCTTTTCTCATTTCTGGACTATTTACTCATACCTCTTAACCTATTAAATCCCAAATTCTTCAAGCTCCAGTTTCCTTCATGAAAACTTCTCTGATTCCTATATATTAGAAATATAGTAGTACTTTTTCCTTTCTTTGAATGTAAAAGATTCAAGAAGTCATTTTTTGTTTCATTTCTTTCTTACTTGTTTGAATCAATGAATGAACATTACTTCAGTCAAACTGCGACCTATTAGAGATGTTAACTTGAAAAAGTCTACCACTATATCCAGGGCCATCTCTAGTCATCCTGATCCCTATCTGGCTACTGGACCCAGATGGCTCTGCAGAAATTAAGACTGGTGGCTTTTCACAGTCCTCCCTCACTTAAATCCAAATTCACTTGCATGTCATGACATTATCTCCCTGATGTCATGATCCATTTCAAGAACTAAGGGCAAATGACAGAATGAAGGACAGCAACCAATCAATGACTGTTATTTATACTTCATATTTTCTCTTTCCCCAGCTAGATTATGAGCTTCCTGAAAGAAAAGAACATTTGTTGACAATGTTTAAATGAGAAATGGCATGATAAAAATAAAATTGGAAACTGAGATTGGGTGTGAATACTGGGTTTTACACTTATTAACTGTGTTACCCCAGGCAAGTCATTTAATACTTTGGAACTTTTGATACTTAAAAGAGAATCAATTATACTTGAATTTCCTTACAAAGATACTTCTCTGACTTTGTGCCTTTTCATGGTCTGTTTTCAATTTTTTCAAGGCTCTTCCTCCTTGACTCCTCTTCTCACCTGCTTAAAGAAGCCTTTCCCAATTTTCCCCACACCAATAGCTTTCCCATAGAGAATATTTTCAATTTAGCCTGTTTATATAACTAAACTCAAGTGATTTGTTCCATTAAAATGTAAATTCTTTAGGGCAAAAATTGTGTTTCTGGTTTTCTTTGAATAATTAACATTTAGCACAACACCTACCTAGCACATGATAAAGGTTAATAAATACTTGTTGACTAATTGAAAAAAATATTTTTGAAGTGCAAAATAAATGTGAGTAATTATTTCTCTGAGCTGACTAGAAAGTTGTCTTACACACAGTGCATTCAATACATCCAGGTCCCAATTAGTGCAAATAATGAATCTTTGAATTGCTTACATTATTTGATCTGCAATATTCAAAGAAATTCTTATTTGTAAAGTAAGATAGTTGGCTTCAACCCAATGGAAATATGCAATGAAAAAAACTGATTTTTACTATTCATTAATGTAATATAATAACAAAAGATAAAAATAGATTTTCAATTCTAATTTGTTAAGAAATAATATGAAATTGGGGAAAATCAAAACATTTTTATAGAAATAAGCTTAAAAAAGAAGCAATGGAGAAATATTAGAAATAAAAAAATGAATGAAAATATTATTACTGAAATTACACATAGTTAAATCTATACTGATGCTATGACAAAAACAAAATTATTGTTATACAACATTAGCATAGACTGAATTATCAGCATAGACTGAATTACCTTCTGCTTTTCCAGATCTTTATATATACAAGTTCAGATAATTTTATCTCCATATCAACAACTTTTCACATTCATATTTTAAACCAAGTATATTTGGCTGTCTTAGGACATTATCTAATATTAATTATGCTTTAAATATGATATTATTATACTTGTAATATTTTTAACTGCTTGGCTACAGTAACTTCAAAATTAGTCTTGAAGATAACCTTAACTCCCTATTCTTCCTTATTTGACCATGAAGTAACTTTATCAATGACTGTAGCTTCTCAAAGTGAAAGGATTTCAAAACAGGTAACAAGCATTTATTTGAACTCTAGTCTTCTTGATTCCAAGTCCAGTGGTCTAGCCAATGCATCACAAAACTGTGTCTTACTATGGTTCCTAGCTGAGGTATGGTGGAGAGAAAAAACTGAAGTTGGAATCAGGCTGACTTAATTTCATGATTTCAAATTAAGTATTAGACACTTATTATCTATGTGACCATGGACAAATCACTTAATCATCTTTTCTTCACTTTTACTCATTTACTCATTTGTAAAATGAAGGAATCAGTAAACCATCTTTGCCAAGAAAAACCCAAATGGGCTAAAAAAAACGTGGGCATCAATAATCAACAATATTCATACTACTTACACTGACAGTGTGGGAAAAGTGGACATCCTTTTTCTTTGAATTTAGTAAACATTTAGGGAAGCTAGGTGGTATAGTGGATAGAGCACTGGACTTAGAACCAGGAAGACCTGAATTCAAAATTGGCTTTAAACACTTATTGGCTGTGTGATCCTGAGCAAGTCACCAAAAATTGCCTTAGTTCTCTCATCTATAAAATGAATTGGAGAAGAAAATGGCAAACCACTCCAATGTCTATAACCAGTAAACCCCAAATGAGGGCACCAAGAGTTGTGCACAACTGAAAATGACTGAACACACAAAAAAGCATTTTTATTTTTACAATCCTCTTCTGTATGAGGAAATTCTTAGATATTTTAAATCTAAATTGAATATTTTCTTTCTTAGAAATATAAAGTCTGGAAAGTATCCATTCTCAGAATATGTCTCTTTTATTCATATTAGTCATTTGTTCATTGATCTTCTTCATTTATTTTCTTTGAAATATTAAGATATTTATGTACTTCTCCTTTAATCTAACATTTTGCCATTGAACTTGATTTTTTAAAGCTACCATACTAGTCAATGCCTAAAGTAATGTTTTTTCACTATCATTTCATTTCAATTTTCTTTCACTGTCTTAAATATGTAAATATGAAACTTTTGCCTGAACAGGGCTTTTCTGTTAAGAGAAATGCTATTTTTGATGAAATGTTCAATCTATATATCTAAAAGTTGCATTCCTGTTAAGCATGGAAACATTATAAGCACATTGAATTCTTTATGATCTTATTCACCGGGGAAGACAGATTGATTCAAGGCTATTTCCTTGTAATTGATCTTTCCTCATTATTTGGTTTGCTTTCTCCAACTAACTTCTTTAGTTGACTTTCTTCTTCCTTAAAATCTTGATATGCATCTCTGTAAAGACCAAAGAAACAGCTTTCTCTTAGGAACAAAAAAAAAAATATGAGGAGGATACCAATGGCAAATCTTCCTCTTGACCAAAGATTAGTGACTATACAATTTTACTACTTTTGTGGACTTGGAAACATTTTCATATATGTAGCCATCCAGGAGAGTCATACACAAGGCATATTCTGAAGTGGAATGATAGCTTCTAGAGACATTATCTTAATGGTTCCAGATCTTTTCCTCCTCATGTTTGTTTTTGCAGAAGTAGAAGACTATAGGTGTGATGGCTACATAGAAGCTAATTATTTTTCACCATGCTAATTATGCCAAATTTTGTTTCCCTTAATTTTAATTTTTTTTAAATTAGGGAAAGTTCTTTGGGAAGGGTGGTCAGAGGGCTGCAATGGAAAATGTAGGTGATATAAAAAGGAAGATATTAAACATTTTGTTAAAAACAATAAAAGAGATTAGCCATCCTGTTCTTGTGGAATTAAGTGTAAAATAAGTTAATGGTTATATAGGTATATCTTTTTTATACAGCATTGTTATTTATAGAGTATTGCGTTCATAGAAATTATTTCTCTAGCTCTAGCTCTAGCTATCTATATCAGTTAAAAACATTTAAGAGACTACTATATACCAGACACTGGGCTGGATCTGTGATTCACATAAATTTAGATAAATTAAAATATAATTTTCCCTGCAAAATAAGGAAATGGTTCAAAAATGAAAGTTTTCAATATTTTCTTATGCAAATTTTATTTCTAGTGTGTGTGTATATATATATATATATATATATATATATATCAGAATTTTATAGCTTAGATTTCTTAAAAATGCATTTAGTACAATTGTAACAAACACCCTCAGATTCTATACCAAGTTAATATTCAAATCTTCTGAGATGGGTTGATATGTGTGTGCACACGCGGTGTGTGTGTGTGTGTGTGTGTTGTTTCTTTGGTCTTTGCAGAGATGCATGTCAAGATTTTAAGGAAGAAGAAAGTCAACTAAAGAAGTTATATGGAAGGGGCGGCTATGTGGCGCAGTGGATAAAGTACTGGCCCTGGAGTCAGGAGTACCTGGGTTCAAATCTGGTCTTAGACACTTAATAATTACATAGCTTTGTGGCCTTGGGCAAGCCACTTAACCCCATTTGCCTTGCAAAAACCTAAAAAAAAAGTTATATGGAGAAAGCAAACCAAATAATGAAGAAAGATACACATTCATAGAACTCTAACAATATTGTACCCAATTACCTCTTGTTGAAACATCGCCTGTCTTGCTCCCAGAAATGACTTTAGTTTAATGGAATGAGCCATACTTTATGGAAGTCTGAAGCATCTCTCTGGAGTCCACACTCCTGTGAGGTGGTTTAAAGTTACCAAACATAAAAAGCACTAATAAAGTCCCTGAGACAGCAAATAATCACAATAAGTTATGTTGGCCAGTTTTCAGGACCTTCTTGTTTTTATGACCTATTCTTGCAGACACATTCATAAAAATTCTCCAAGTCTTAAGCTAATACAAATCATGAGATTTAATTAAGGAGCATAGCAAAGAATTGTAAAGTTGAATTTATATTTAACATAAAGTCAATTCCATTTGTTAAACTATGTCTCTAATTCAAATGGCTACAATTTAAAAGACCTTCACCAGGCCAATTATATTGTAGAATCATTTGTAAAATTTCATCATTTTATTACATTCACTTTAGAACAGTAAGTGTTACAAAATAGGAATTCCATCTCACTAAATTTTCAAGTTTTATCAGTTCTTAATGTTTTATTGAAGATTCACAAAATCTTAAAAATCTTAAATAATTTATAGCAATATTTGCATAATAAAGATGATCCACTTTAGAAATTATTTGATTTTCCCTTGATTTTTTTAAAAAAATAATTACCTTTTCTAAGAGCTTAATTTAAATCTTAAAAGTACAAATTAAGGCTAGAGATGAATGATTAATATTGATTTGATGGCAAATTCAAAACAAGAGACAATCCCCTGAACATAAAGGTGTGAGGTCTTCATCAAAGAATCAACAGGAAATTCCCCCTTTTCATTTATACTATTCATTGTATCTAGTTTGCATGCATGTGAAGTAGGTTGGGGGTATAGCAAAGACTGGACTTTAAGGGTATCTGCTGCCCAGGAGCTTTTCAATGATTAAAAGTCATTCAAATTAATCTAATAAGCATTTATTAAATGACTACTATGTGCTGAATGTTATGTTAAGCTGTACAGATAGAAAAACAAAAATGAAATTATACTAACCCTCAAGGATCTCAGATGCTATAAGAGAAAATAAAACACATATATAAAAGTATATACAAAATAAATATAAGGTCATTTTGCAAGTTACTGTGTTCTTAAATGAATAAACAAAAGAGGAAAAACTGTTAGAGCCTTCAAAGAGCTTATCCGATTTCTATGCCTCCTCAGTGACTCCACTGATAAAATGACAAATTCTTCTCTGAACTGGATGCTGATTTTTTTCTCCTTCCTAGGATTAAACTGGTACTACTTAGAAAATAATCCTAGTATAATGAGTCATGAACCTTTTTCTTTTTTTAGAATATGTCTCTGTGTCTCACTCATGATAGAAGTACAGCAATTACTCATAACTAACCAAATACTAATCATCATAGGAGCTTTAAGTTGCTCTTTGTTTTTCAACCTGGCCCAATTTCCCCCTCCTTAGTTGTCTACCTCCTTCCTATTCCTAAGGGATGTCCATATTGGTGCTGGCTTAATGCAAGCACCAGGAATCTAACATTAGTCTTCAGGCAGTAGGGATAACAGGGGTCTCCCACCACATCCAAGGTAAAAAAGAAATGGATAGAGATATTTCCACGTGTTTCCTATCTCTTTTTTTCCTTCATGTCTTCTTCAAGCCTAGCCAATTTTTCAGTCAGGGATGGGAGGAGACAGAATAAGTTTTTATTAATCAGCAAAAGATTTCCCCCTTGGACCTGGAGAGATAGGGAATTTTCGAGCACCTTCTGTGACTTAAACTTTTATTTAGTATGACAAAAGAAGAGAGTTTATAATCAATAAAATATTCCCCAATACACTAATTGTTTAGCTTTGTTCAACAAATTATTAGTTAACAGTCATTAAAATTTTTTTACACAGCTTCAGTGCAAACTGAAAATAAGTCAAGAGAGGATGGCACAAGACCTTCGGGTATAAGATCCAGAACTAGCTAGGAGTGTGGATATTATTCTGCTATTGACTCCTTTCATGATGGCTTATTTGTTGATTAACCTGTCCCTCTTTCTACAACAAAGAAAGAATACAGATATCCATTCCAAGCTCTTGGAAAATGTTGTATACATCAAGTTTAGGGACCTTTTTCAGTGAAAGGGATGTAATGTCCAAATACTTTGATTCCCTCTTTAGTGGTAAAATAAATTAAAAAATCATTTGAAAAATCTGTCATTTTTGGCAGTTCAGTATGGGAACTGTCTCTCAGATCATAATTCATTTAAGACTTAATAGATAAGTTCTATGGCAATGTCTAAAGTATCTAGAGATTAAATTATTTCATAAGCTTAAAGATTTATTAGTGAAAGTGACTAGACCTAAGTATGCACAGCAGCTGGACCTAATGTGCCAGTAGAGGGTGAGAAAGATTGAGGGACACAGAGGAAGAGGACATGCTCACCCTATAAGGTACCACTTTCTGCAAATTTTCTCATTTTGGACATGCTGAAACTAAGACCCAGAAAGTTTAAATGACTCCAAATTCAACAATCTTTTCACTGCACTAAATTGTTCAGGGTCACAAATCTAGTGAGAGACATTTAATCACTTAGACCATGATGATTCTACAAAATGAAAATTAAATTGTAGATATAAGGCTTATATTTGGGATTTCTTTGTGTTAACACAAATGACTATGGCTATTTTTTTTGCCACAACCTTAGTTGCTGTGTTGTTTATTGTTAGCATTTCTTCACTGAGAGGGTCTGTAAAAAGATGAAATGATAGGTCTAGACCAAAAAATAAAGATAGGGACTCATAAAATGTTTTAAATATTATGGATTTATCTTAAAGATGGGATACATTCAAGTTCAAGTATACAAGAATAGTGCTGAGTCAAGTCAACAAACATTTATTAATCACCTATTATGTGGCAGGATATATGCTAAGTGCTGACTTTACAAAGAAAAGTCAAAAAAACAGTCTATGTCCTCAAGGAACTCACAGTTTAATGGGGATGAAGAGAAATGACAGCAGTAACATTATATACAAGCAAAAAATAAATACATACAAACATACACACAAATGCATAGAGAGATAGACAGAAATATAGACTGAGACTAAGAGACAGAGGCATATGTGTGTCTATAAACTATGGGTACATGTCTCTATAGGGACAAATATATATATATATATATATATATATATATCTGTATATGTATATATATACATGTATTTTTGTGTGTATGTGTGCGTGTGCGTGTGTGTGTGTGTGTGTGTGTGTGTGTAAAGAGACATATGGAAATGCCTCTATCTGTACCTACCTTTCTCTCTAGCTGATAAATTGTTGGTTACCCCAGTGGGAAGGCACTAAGATTAAGGACTTACAAAGACTATTTTGCAGAGGGTGGGACTTTTAGATGGGACTTGAAGGAATCCATGGGAGTCAGAACTAATTCCCCTTTTCATTTCTGAAAATTTAATGGAGAATTTGAAGAAAACTCATCACACCTTATTTTGATCTAGTTTATAAGAGTGAATTGGAGATATCTCCCTGGGAACTAAAAATGTTGGATGACAAATGAGGAAAACATAGTTGTTGTCCCTCATTTTGGTGTCAGTTTTAACCAGGAAATGGTAACTGTCAAAGGGAATATCTATTCTTGAAGAAGGAAACTAACTTTGTACATTTTCTAAAACAAATCCTCAGCCTTCTCCAGCTCTAATCCAGATAAGAATCTAAATCTTTAAGTGTTATCCATGTTGAACTTTCAGATAGCTAAGAATTTATGCAAATCACAAGAAATTAGTTAACTCCAAGCCTCAGTATGAAAAACAATTATAATATGTAAGTTAATGGAATCTCTCCAAGATAAACTTTGGTCAGTTAACAGTAAAGTAGATTTCATTTGTGTTTACATTTTTGACACTAAAGTACAAAGTTTATAATTATTTTCCTGGAGGCCATCTGGGAAGAGAGAGATTTTCTTTCTGTGTTTCCAAATAGGAATAAATGTTATATTGGGAACCTATAACCATAGTTTCCCATTGTTATGTAGTCATTCCAATTAAGGTCCCTTAATGTTTGTTTAGTTCTGTGGGCATGTGGTGCTTTAAATTTCTCATTGAAGCCTGGGGCTGAGATGAAGTTGCATGTTTGGGATTAAGGGGCAATGTGGTTTGGACTGTGAACCATGAGATCAGTCTGGAGAATAGGCCTTATGGCACTTGGGCCTCCCACCCTGTGCCCCTATAAAAAGTATGAGTGACCTTAGATGTATACTATTTCCCACAATGACTCCTCAAAAACATCATTTGAACTGAGTTTTCTTACTGATTGTTTATTATCACGAGAAAGTTGGAATTACCATCATCACAAAGTGAATATTACCTGCCCTCCTTTATTTCTCATGTGTGGTATACTTTGCTTCCTACTACCCTGGACCCATTGTCTATCATCAAAAATAAAAAAAAATGCTCATTGTTCAGTTTAAATTGAATAGGTCTTAGATTCTGTTATATGAATTCAATAAACTCTCCTCCCCTGCCTCACAAGTAGTCTGTTCTTTCTCCTTAAGAGTAATAATGAGAAGTTATTGATCACTCAGGCAATAATGGGTGGTTAGAGAGCTAGTCTCAGAGTCACAAAGATCTGTGTTTAAGCATACTTTTTGATACATGTTGTCTTCAATGGGTCCTCCTCAGGTAAATCATTTACCCAATTTGGATCAATTAGGAAAAATTTTTTGGATACGAATTATAGGTCAGGCACTATGCTGGTCTTTGTGGATTCAAAAACACAAATGACACATTTCAACTCTACCTATAAGGAGTTCACACTATATTAAGGAAGTTTTGAACTGTCTAGGTTTAAGCTTCATAAAAGGTTGAATCTAATGATTTTGAAGTTCTCTACCAGTTCTAATTCCTATCATTTTAATTCTCTCAAAACATTCTAGCGAATCTAGTGGTATAGTGAATAGAGTGTCTAACCTGAAGTCAGGAGGATCTGACCTTTGTCCCTAACTGGCTATGAAACTCTGGTCAAGTCACTTAACCTTGTTTGTCTCAGTTTCTTCATTTATAAAACGAGCTAGAGGAGAAAATGGTGAAACATTCCAGTATCTTTGCCAAGAAAATCCCAAATGGGGTCATGGAGAGTACACTTTTAAAATGACTCAACAGCAACAAACATCCTTAACAAATGGTTTTCCATGTTTTGCTTGAATATACCCCAGAACAGATAATTCTCTACAAGGCTAAAAAAAGCATTTCATTTCATCTCTTGATCAACTTTATTAATTACATTTTATATTGAAGTAAAAATCTATGTCCCTACCCATTAGCTCTTATTTTCCACTTGGGGTTTTGCATTAAAAGACTTCAAATATTAGAAACTAAAAGTTTTCCCCTTCAGGCTAAACTTTCCCAGTTTATTTTTTCCCCACAGATTCTCATATGATATAATTCTGTCTTAACAGTCTTAACTTTCCAGTTTTCCTCTAAATAAGCTCTAATATCTTTCTGTTCCTCCTAAAATGTGATATCCAGAACTGGATACAGAGATCTAAATATAGCATGACTAATGCAAACAAAAAAAATAACAGTACAATCATCCTCAATTTGGTCCTTCCTCAAAGCTTAATGAAAATTCACTATATTCTATCATTTAGGATGAAAGAAGGAGTTAAACTAAGTCTAGAAGAGAATTCTTGGCCACTCCTTACATTTTTTACTTTGAATCTTCCCTGCTCTCTATTGAGCCAGTTAGTCAATAAGCATTTATCGTGTACCTACTATATTCAGTTAGAAAAGAGATTTATAAAGGTATTAGGAAGCATTCACAACTAGAACAACCTCCATGAAACATTGCTCTTATGTAGACTTCCCTAATTCAATAAGAACCTTGATTCTACCAAGAAGTTGCAAAGGGGAATGACAAGGACTGGTTAGGTTATTCCAACTCCAAACATTATCTCTGCCACTGCTCCAAACTTCCAATTAGTATTGGATTTGGAATGCTAACTCTAAGACTCAATTCCCATTTCCTCAATTTACTATTTTTGAGACCTCAGGTCAATTCTTTGGTCTTCATTTTCTTCAGGGTTAAAATTAGGGGGGGGTTAGACTAGAGGACCTCTTATGTACTTTACACCTCAAAATCATAGATTTTGAATTGTAAGTCAATGTTATTCAGAAGTAAATAAACACTTATTAAGGGCCTATTATTTTCTAAGCACTATGCTAAGTGCTAAAGATATAAACAAGGACGTAAAGGCAGAAGACAAAATAGAAAGAAACTGAAAAACAGTAGATTAGGAAGAAGGCAAAATGATACAGTGGAGTCCAGTCTAAGGAAGACAAGCTGTGGGTACATGAAGAGTAGGCTGGTGTAGGAGCCTTCTTCAAATTCAAATGGAGGAATTGAGAGTTCTTTGCTTCATTCGGTGATACTCTAATCAGAGGGTCAGAGGGAACTGAGAATACTGATGAGATATGAGTGATTATTATTTCTTTTTTTTCCCCTCTCTTGCAACTTCACTCACATCTTTTCCTTCATTTGTCTCTGCTGCTCTGACCCCACATTACTTCAGAAGTCATGCAGGATTCACAGCATTCTTCAGGAAACAACACTTCCTACTATATCATCAGGAGAGAAGTACCCAATTCCCTTTTCTATTCTAGGAGACACCACGCAATAAAATACAAGAATAGCATGATAATTGAAGTATTATGCCCTGAAGGCAATGCATACCACTTATTTTTTCATGTACTTTTTTCTTTAGGAGTCTTTCAGAAGCTATATCCTACCATCAGAATTACAATTTATGTTTATGTGTGCACATACATTTAGCAAAAATCACAAAATGTCAACTTCCTTTTGGGATTTTCATCATTCCTGAATAGTTTACCTTGGGGGTAAAAATCAGTAGGGAACTAAAAGAATAAAATCAGAGTTTTTAATATGCCAACCCCCAACATATTTTCCATTTACAAACTAATTATGAGCTTCCCACTGAATTAAAGGCATTTTGATTTAACTGTTAAAGAAACTTGCCAAAGGTTGAGTTTTTTTAATGTCCAAATAGATAATGCAATAAAACATAGAAGAAATAGGATGATTTATGAAATGCCCCCATTCTCTGTTCTGTGAAGGTGTTATTTAAAGGTATATCATGAAAAAAAATTAAAAAAAAATAAAGGTATATCATACCAAAGAAAAAACTCACATAAAACCAGATGGGCTATGTGAAAGAGAATTCTCATTTCTGCTGTGGTATAGCTTATAGAATGCTTAACCTGAAGTCAGGAGGACTTAACCTTTGTCACTAACAGGCTATGTAACTCTGGGCCAGTAACTTATCCTTGTTTTCCTCAGTTTCTTCATCTGTAAAATGAGCTAGAGAAGAAAATGATGGTCCCTATAAGGAAATATGCACAATATATTTTTATGTATATTCACATACATACACACACACACACACACACACACACACAGACATATATATATATCATTTATCTATCTATATTCTCACATAGTTAATGCCAGCATTAAAAATATAATTAATTCCATCTTCACCAAACTAGTCATAGAGCCATACCAGTGCAAAGAGTATATGTCCAAGGATGAAAAGAAGTACAGGTAGTTCCCCAGAAACAAGGCCTCTTCTGTTGTTCTCATCAGGCATACTGAGCCCTGATCCTTGACATATTCAGATTCGTGACCCTCAAAAGGTGGTGGAAATCTACATTTGAAAGAAAGGGTGGAAGACTGACTGAATTGAAGAAAATGTGATCTGTTTTTTAATTATTTTCTAATTTAGCTTGCACAGCATTAACTTTTCTATTAGCAGTTAAAAATATCCAGTAAACACACTTCAAGCCTAGAGGACATTGTGAGAATGTTGCAGCCTGACTTAGGGTGGGATGGTCTGGGTGATGTAGGAGAAATGGTATTAGAAGCTTAATTAGAATTGTAATAGGAAATAATTTTTAAATGATTATCCAATCCACATTGTATAATCTCTAGGTAAAACTGTCCTCTAGTTAAATAAAAAATGACATTAAATTTTGAAAAATTTCTTTTGGAAATATGTCAGAATGTGAGAAAATATTAGTATTGAAGTTTCCAATAAATTATTAACTGGATTGAAAGTGAAGGAAGTAACCAAAATACCCTAAAGAATCATAGCATGTGAATGGCCAATTCTAATTTAAAAATTACTAATTTCATTATATATTAGGTATACATGAGATGTACAGATTCATAGTAAAATAGGACAAATATATATTTTATGTATATTTATGCTTGCTAGCATAACTAATTTTCAAATGTAACTTTTCTCCCTTGAGGAAATTAAAAGGTAGAATAAAGAATTAATCTTTATAAATAAATTGATAATTGATAAAATTGAGCACTTCCCTCCAAGACCTTAGCTTTCACATCACATTTCATTCTCTGGATAATTTAATGTTTGTCCTCCATTTTTGAAGAAGACCATGACATCAAGTAGGTGAAGAAATTGATATTTATTTAACTTCTTGCTGAAGCTAAAAATTAGAAGTAAAAAAGTAAATATTTATGTCTGGTCTTTTAAAAAAATTAACTGTCCACTGTGTCCCTCTTTATGTGAAATGGCCATTTCAATTCTGGTATATTCTTTTCTCAAAAATAGTAGTCTCTTCAAGGCTGATGTTAGGTGTTCTCAAGCCTATATATAGCATGACTTGATTTCTAAGTTCACAGGATTGATTTTTCATAATTTTAGCCAATAAAGATTTCTTTCAAGAGATATAACCAAAGGCAAAATTCACACTTTCCATATTATCTAAAATCATAGTTATCAAAATAAGACCCTTACTTCAACGAAACTTTCCACAACCCTCATGCATAAAAGATCACACAACTTTGATATTTATTTTGATGTAATGCTAACCCTAAAATAATCCAAGCAGAAAACTGATTTAATCCCTTCATAAGATCTTTACTCTCCATGATTGCTAAAGATTTGTCCCCAGAAAAGCATATCATCTTTATGAACAATATATTTCCCACTCTGCCCTTAAAAGTGTTGTATTTCCTTTTCTGAGTTGCTGTAACATGGAATTAAATTCAATTTTATATGCAGCCGGTTAATACTTGATAAAAGATTGTGAAAGGATTTTATAAAGAATGTTCTGGTATTTGAAGTTTGACATACTTGTTTTATTGAGCTGAAGCTAGAGAAAGCCAGATGTCAGGAGTTCAGAAAGTTAAGATTTCTAAGTAGGAACAATAGAATCCTCATTCTTTATTGTTGAGGATTATACAAAGTACCTCTCTTTTTCTAAAGTCTTAAAATAGATGATTAAATCTAAACAGAAGCATTTCTTCTCATTGCATCTTAGTCTTCAGATGTAGCTTATCATTTTAATAAAACTTTCCTGGGTTTGCAAAAATGTGATTGATTATAGCTTTTCATGGCCTATTAAAATACATGTTAAGATAATAGGATCATATATATATACATATATATATATATATATATATATATATGTAAAGCTGAAGAATATTCTAGTACAAACCCCTTTGCTTTAATATGGAACAAAGAGAGTCTCAGAGAGGTTGCTTAAAACTACATACTAGTTACTGAGCTGGGATTCAAAGTCAGTTTCCACAAATCTCCATTCAGTGTTCTTCTCCAAAGCTTTTTCTACATCATCAAAACTATTATCCAGCCTCACTAATGTACTATTGGTGGAACTGTGAACTGATCCAACCATTCTATTGGATTCTATAAAACTATTCCTATTCCTTTGACCCAAGATATATTAAGGTTAATACTAAGGTTAGTATTTCAAAGAGATTAAAGAAAAAGGCAAATGACTTATATGCATAAAATATTCATAATACTTCTTATAGAAGCAAAGGATGGGAAATTGAGGGGAAGCTCATATGTTGGAGAATGGCTAAATAGTACAGAGAGTTTGGTAACCTTGAAAATCTGGATGAGTTGAAGTTTGATAATTTGATTATGATTATTGGGATTTTTCATTCATTGACTAACAGTTGTTGATTCAACCACTACTGGATAAATAGGACCATCACAGTATAGAGATGGATCAATCAGGGGGGACAAGCATATAATCAACTTGGTCCTACCGGGTCCAGGGCCAGAACAACCCTCACATAGACCATTAGTGAAAAAGAACCCTACTACCTCCAGGAGGAGAGATAGGTCTCATTGTGGTAAAGTTTTCCCTTATATCAAGTCCAAATTTGTTTCATTGCAACTGGATCACTATTTTCTCTATCTCTGCCCTCTTAAGAAATCAAATCGTATCTTTCTTCTATGTAACACTCCTTCATATACTTAGAGAACTATAATATTCTCTCAGAGTCTTCTCTTCTCTAAGTTTAGTATTCTCTGATAGTTAATCAATCAGGTTAAGCACCTAATTTGCCTGGCCTCCAGGATTTAAAGGAAAAAAAAATCCATTCTCTCGAGGTACTTGTCTTCTTTCAAAGGAAACATAAAACACTATCTTCATGGTGTGTGTGTGTGTGTGTGTGTGTGTGTGTGTTTGTGTGTGTGTGCATATAACATTTACATATATTTAATGCAAAATAGTTAGATGTGATATGATATTTCAATGATACTTCATATAACAGGAAGCTGAGGACTTACTCCCTGGATGCTTTCTATTTATCAATGTCTTTGCTAAAGTACAATTCCAGGAACTGAACTCAATATTCCAAATAAGTTCTAGTTAGAACAAAGTCCCTTAATACTTTTATTTTTAAATTTTTTTATTCACACATTATTAAAATAGTCTCATTTAATAGTAATTATAATCTCCCCCCCACAAAAATATAAAACCTCATGAAAAATAAAGTAAAAGAAAGAGAAAAAAATATATTTCAGGCTGTGTCCTGATACCATCAGCTCTGTCTTGGGTGGATCACTTTCATTATCATAAGTCCATCATAGAAGTTACTTCCATATTTTTCCATTGTTGCTGCTGCTGATTGTAATTACCTCTATCCATTCCTCCTCACTACCATCTATTATATTTTCTCTCTCATTTCACTCTGTCCCTTTTCAAAAATTTGCTGTGGGGCAGCTGAATGGCACAGCAGACAGAGCACCTGCCCTGGGGCCAGGAGACCCAAAGCCCACATCCTAACCCAGAGACCCAGCAACGAACCAGCCCAGTGGACTCAGACAGCCCACCCAATACCAACACCTTACAAAAAGTAAAAAAAGAAAATGCGTTATATCTGACTATCCTCTCCTATAATCTGCCCTTTCCTGTATAACCCACATCCCCCCTCCCCTCCCCATCCCCTTTCTCTCCTTTTTCCTCTGTACCCTATTGAGTGTATTCTGTTTCCTCTCTGAGCCATTTCCAATGAGAAGGAAGACTCCCTCATTCCCCTCACCTTCTCACCTTCCATACCATTGCAAAAGCTACATGAAATATCTTCTATATGTATTATTTTAGCATATTCTGCTTCTTCTTTCTTTTACTCCCAGTACATTTCCCTTTCACCCATTGACTCCATTTTTACAATATATTATATTTTTAAATTCAGCTCTCTCTTGTGCCTTATCTATAAAAGCTCCTTCTACCTGCTCTATTAAATGAGAAGGTCTATATGAGTATGATCAGTATCATTTTTCCATGTAGGAATACACACAGTTCATCATCATTAAGTCCCTCATAATTTGCCCTTCTTATCCACTCTCTATGCTTCAGCTGAGTCTTGTAGTTGAAGGTCAAACTTTCTGTTCAGCTCTGGTGGTTTCAACAGGAACATTTGAAATTCCCATTTCATTGAAAGTTCATCTTTTCCCCTGGAAGAGGATGTTCAGTTTTGCTGGGTAGTTGATGCTTGTTTGCATTCCAAGATCTTTTGCCTTCCAGAATATTATATTCCAAGTCCTATGAGCACTTGGTGTAGATGCTGCTAAGTCCTGGGTAATCCTGACTGTAGTTCCATGATATTTGAATTGTGTCCTTCTGGCTGCTTGTAATATTTTCTCTTTGACTTGGGAATTCTGGAACTTGACTATAATATTCTTGGAAGATGCATTTTTGGGACCTCTTTCTGGGGGCAATCAGCAAATTCTCTCAATTTCTATTTTTTCCCACTGCTTCTAGGATAACTGGGAAATTTTCCTGTAGGAATTCTTTAAAAATGAGGTCAAGGCTCTTTTACTGATCATGACTTTCAGGTATCCCAATAATTTTTAAATTATCTTTCCTGAATCTGTTGTCCAAATCAGTTATTTTTTCAGTGAGATATTTCACATTTTCTTCTAATTTTTCATTCTTTTGGTGTTGAACTATTGTGTCTTGATTTCTCACAAAGCCATTAGCTTCTTTAGCTCCATTCCTTTTCTGAAGGATTTGTTTTCCTCAGAGAGCTTTCTTATCTCCTTTTCCATCTGGCCAATTCTGCTTTTTAAAGGATTCTTCTCCTCAATAATTTTTGAACTGTTTTATCCATTTTGACCTAAGCTGGTTTTGAACATGTTATTTTCAACATTTTTTGGCTCTCTTTGACTAGGCTGCTGACTTTGTTTTAATGTTTTTCCTGCATCTCTTTAATTTCTTTTACCAATTTTTTTTCTATCTCCCTCACTTGATTTTCAAAATACTTTTTGAGCTCTGTCAAAGCCTAAGTCCAACTTCTATATTTCTTGGAGTCTTTAGAAGCAGAAATTTAGACTTCTGCATCTTCAGATTGAGTATTTTGATCCTCTTTGGGACCAAAGTAATTGTCAATGATCAGATTCCTTTTTTCTATTTACTCATTTCTCCAGCCTGTGTCTAGTTTTGGGGTGCTTCTGCAATAATTTGAGTATTATTGGGACACCTCCACAAGGGCTTCAGTGTGTGAGGCTCTGACTTCTGCTCTCCCAGTCTGTGAATGACCACAAGCTCACCCCTCAGCCATGGGTCTGTGAGGGAGAGGTCCCTGCTCTCTGGGGGACCTAGACTGTGCCCAGGGTCTTAATATGGTCAAAGCTCCAGAGTCCTGTTCCAGGGACAGAGGATAGACCTTGGTAATCTCCCTCCAATCCCTTACCTTCCTTGGACTGAGGTATCAGGGAGCAGCTGCTCAATGGCTCCTGCTGACCAGCTCCATGGGCCTGTTTACCTTTTCTGTATCTGGGTTGTGCTGAGTGCCAGCCATGCTGACAGCCTGGGCTGCACTGAGTGCTGTGGCCAAGTTGAAGGCCTAGGCTTCGTGCTAACTCTGACACAGGTCTCCCTGTTGATCTTCCAAGTTGTGCTTGATGCTCCCTGAGGTGCATGGCAGGTAACTGCTTCTGCTGCTGGGAGCTGCAGCAACCAGGTGCCCTGGGGCTGTTCCCTGGGAGGATGAAGTTCCTTTGCTCTGTTGTAGCCATCCTTCCCATGCCATGGAAAACAGTTTTTCCACTTTTTTACAGATTACCTGGCACTGGAGAATTGCCACATTAGATCTTTCTGTGGATTCTGTCTCTTAAAAATTTAGAGTCATAATTTTAAGGTTTTTGAAATACTTTGGAGAAAGTACTTAAGAGAGCCTCTTTTCCTGCTGCCATCTTGGCTCTGCCCCCATGATACTTCTTGTATTTTCTCATTTGCAGCCTCTCATTCCTAGACTACTGCAATAACTTGCTCATTGATCTCCCTGCTTCATGTTTCTCTACACTCTAGTCTATCTTTCACACTACTGTCAAAATGTTCTTCTGAATTGTCATGTTTAACCATGTCATATCCCCAAAACCCCATTCAATAAACTCCAGTGGCCCCCCATCACCTCCAAGATCAAATATAAAGACCTGTTGGCACTCAGAATTTTTCATTTCCTGGGCCTCTCCTTATTTGCCAATTTTCATATATCTCATTCCCCCCCAAAAGTTATTCTGATCCAATGACACTTGCTTCTTTGATGTTCCATACATATGATATACAGGGTAGTTTCAATTGTCAAACCTGGAATCTTCACTTTCCTCATCTTTATCTCCTGGTTTTCAGAGTTTCCATTTTCTTCAGGAAGCCTTTAACAAACTCTATTAATGTTAGTATTATCCTTCTGTGATTATCTCTAGTTTGTCTTGTATATATCTTGCACATAATTGTTTGCATGTTGTCTCTCTTATTAAGCTAAAAACTAAGAAAAAGGAATTTTCCCCTTCCTTTTTAGTTACAAAGTTTATCGCAATGTTTGGTACATAGTGAGTGCTTTATAAATATTTCTTGACTGAATGAATGTGTAAATATTTCCCTGGTCATAGAAAATGTGCTTCTCTTAATTTATTAAAATTCTTTTAATTCTCTTAATTAATTACAGTTTCATTGACTTTATTGGTTGCCACATTTTACTGTTGATTCCCAATGAGCTCATAATCCATTAAAACTCCCAAATAAATTTTCTCATAATTTACATGTAATCATAACCATATAGAAATGTTAAAGGAAAAATTGAACATAATAGGAAACAGTGAAATTGAAACATAGAGGAAAGAGTTAAATGTCAATGGTGGATATGGAGTGCCATTGGAAATTTACACAGACCTTTTAGTTGTCTGCAGTCCATATGGTAGCAAACATTATTTTAGTGTCCCTATCCTTATCAACAGTCCTTTAGAGAACTGTATGATTTTTCCAAAATATATTTGTTAATAAATATTTCCATAATATATTCTTCAATAACTAATAAATCCAACATGGGGTCTATAAATTTTACCATAATTAAGACAGATGTTGCCACATGTGGAAGCCTAGTTGTGATTCTCAGAATACTGTTGTCATGATTGCCTTGTCAGATCTTCATATTGGCGACTGTTTTTTGTGATTCTGCTAGTAGCATTATGAATGTTTTCTTTTATGATATACGAAATGCAAACACTTTTTAGATTTAAGAAAGATTGTATATCCATATATCTGCATTAATAGATTAAATTTATAGACTAATTTGATGAGTTATGTGAATAACTTTATTAAATATTTTCATTGGTAAAACCTCTTAGGATACATGTATATCATTTATATTTTTACATTTTGATAATTTGATGTGTAAAATATTTTTTTAAGTTTATTTTTTATTTCTTTACCATTAACATAATCAGAAAGACATTTCATTCAAATAAATGTCAGGTTATAAATGATAAAAAAAAAAATCTAAGAAAGATTTACCAAGGAAAGGATCAGGAGAGATGGAGGTTCTAGGAAATAGGGATAATGAAAGGCATGACAAAACAGCCTAAATTTTTTCAGTTAAAGGGTGCATTCCATCCTTGATAACAAAACCATCTTCAAGACCACTTCACAACCAGTCATGTTTCTAGTGGAGGAAGAAACTCAGCTCTATAAATCATTCAGTCTTATTTCTTTTAAATAAACAAACAGATGGAAGAAGGAAAAATTACTGTGCATTTTTCAAATAAAGATACATGAAGTTGTCTCTTTGGATTGTTACAGGCATGGTTGTTGTGTGCATAATAATATTCAATAAATTTGACAACTATTTACTAAATGTCAAATATATACAAGATGCAATGCAATGCATTGATTCCAGGCCCTATTGAAGTTAGATAGAAATGCCTTCAAATTCTGCCTTTGATACAAACCAGATGATTGATATCAGATACTCAGTCAATAAACAAATGACTATTAATGTAGCTTTTCACAGTGGATCTAAAAACAAAAGTGAGGAGATCCTCACTGCCTTTTATATTTTTTCCTAATATTGCTTCCCTCCCCTAGCCACCCACAGAGGACAGTTTGTTAGTCTTTACAATTTTCCATTGGTATACATTGATCTAAGTTGAATGTGATGAGAGAGAGATCATATCCTTAAGGAAGAAACATAAAGTATGAGATATAGCAAAATTACATAATAAGATAACATTTTTAAAAATTAAAGATAATAGTCTTTGTTCTTCGTTCACAATTTTTCTTAGGATACAGATGGCATTCCCCATTGCAGATATCCCAAAATTGTGACTGATTGTTGCCCTGTTGGTATGAGCAAGTCCATTAAAGTTGATCATTGCTCCCATTTTGCTGTTAGGGTGTACAGTGTCTTTTTGGTTCTGCTCATCTCACTCAACATCAGTTCATACAAATCCTTCCAGGCTTCCCTGAATTCCAATCCCTCCTTGTTTCTAATAGAACAATAGTGTTCCATCACATACATATGCCACAGTTTGTTAAGCCATTCCCCAATTGATTGGCATTCACTCAATTTCCAATTCTATGTCACCATAAGCAGAGCTGCTATGAATATTGCATAATCTCTTTAGAGTATAGACCCAGTAGTGGTATTGATGTATCAAAAAGTATGCACATTTTTATTGCCTTTCGTGCATAATTCCAAATTGCTCTCCAGAAAGGTTGAATGAGTTCACAGCTCCACCAAAAATGTATTAGTGTCCCTGATTTCCGACATGCCTTCCAACTTTGATCATTGTCCTTTCTAGTCATATTGGCCAGTCTGAGAAGTGTGAGGTGGTACCTCAGAGATGTTTTAATTTGCATTTTTCTAATTATTGGCAATTTAGAGCAATTTTTCATATGACTGTGGATCACTTTGATTTCCTTTTCTGTAAATTGCCTTTGCATATTCTTTGAACATTTGTCTATTGGGGAATGGCTTGTCTTTTAAAAAACAATTAGACTCAGCTCTCTGTATATTTTAGAAATGAGTCCTTTGTCAGAAATACTAGTCATAAAAATTGTTTCCAAATTTACTACATTTCTTTTGATCTTGGTTACAGTGGTTTTGTGTATGCAAAAGCATTTTAATTTATTGTAATTTATTTATTTATTTAATTTATTGTAAAATTGTCAAGTTTATTCTGAATGGTGTTCTTCATTTCTTCCTTGATCCTAAATTGTTTCCTTTTTTATAGATCTGACAGGTAACCTATTCCTTGATCTTCTAGTTTGCTTATATGTTTGTTTTTTATATAATTTGTTTTTTATGTCTAGATCCTTTATCCATTTTGATCTTATCTTGGTTATAGGGTGGGAGATGTTGGTCTAATCCAAGTTTCTTCCATACTAACTTCCAATTTTCAAAAAAAGTTTTTATGGGAGACAGTTTTTATCCCAATAGCTGAACTCTTTGCGTTTATCAAACAACAGATTACCATAATCAATTCCTGCTTTTGCATCTACTCTACTCCACTGATCCACCACTCTATTTCTTAGCCAATACCAGACAGTTTTGATGACTGATGCTTTATAACATAATTATAGATCTAGTAGGGTTAAGCCACCTTCTTTTGCACTTTTTTCCATTAAATCCCTGGAGATTCTTGACATTTTATTTCTCCATATGAATTTATTTACAATTTTTTTCTAACCCATTAAAGTAATTTTTGGGAATTTTGATTCATAGGGCACTAAGCAAGTAGTTTAATTTTGGTAGAATTGTCATTTTATTATATTTGCTCAACCTATCCATGGGCAGTTGATGTTTGCCCAGTTATTCAAATCTGATTTTATTTGTATGAGAAGTGTTTTGTAATTGTTTTTAAAAAGTTTCTGAGTCTGCCTTGGCAGATAGAATTCAAGGTATTTTAGGTCGTCTGAGTCTACTTTCAACAGGATGAGAGTTTATTTTATATCCTGCAACGTTATTAAAATTGCTTTTTATTTCTGGTAGGTTTTTAGATTTTTTTTTGGATTCTCTAGGTATAACATCATGTCATCTGCAAAGAGTAAGAGTTTTTTTCTCTTTCTTCTAATTCCTTTGATTTCTTTTTCTTCTCTTATGGATGAATCTAACATTTCTAATACAATATTGAATAATAGTGGTGATAGTGGGTATCCTTGTTTCCCACCCCCCAGCTTATTGGGAATGCCTTTAGGCTATCCCTATTGCATATAATGTTTGTTGATGGCTTCAGATAGATACTGCTTATTATTCTAAGGATCAATCCATTTATTCCCACACTCTCTAGTGTTTTTAGGAGAAATGGGTGCTGTATTTTGTCAGAAGCCTTTTCAGCATTTATTGATATAATCATATGATTTCTGACAGTTTGTTATTGATATAATTAATTATACTGAGTTTTCCTAATATTGAACCAACCCTGATTTCCTGGGATAAATCCTACTTGGTCATAATGTATTGTCCTAGTGATAACTTGTAGTTGTTTTGTTAAGATTTTATTTAAGATTTTTGCATCTATATTCATCAGGGAGCTAGGTCTATAATTTTCTTTCTCTGTTTTAGCTCTTCCTGGTTTAGGTATCAGCATCATATTGATGTCATAGAAAGCATTAGGCAGAGTTTCATCTTCACCCATTTTTCCAAATAGTTTATATAGAATTGGAACCCATTGTTCCTTAAATGTTTGATAGAATTCATTTGTTAATCCATCTGGCCCTGGAGATTTTTTCTTAGGGAGTTCAATAATGACTTGCTGAATTTATTTTTTTGGAGATAAGGTTATTTAGGCATTTAATTTCCTCTTAATTTAACCTGGGCAATTTATATTTTTGTAAATATTCCTCCATTTCATTTAGATTATCAAATTTATTGGCATAGAGTTGGGCAAAATAATTATGAAATATTACTTTAATTTCCTCCTCATTGGTGGTGAGTTCACCTTTTTTGTTTATGATACTAGCAATTTGGTTTTCTTCTTTCTTATTTAAATCAAATTGACTAGAGGTTTATCAATTTTATTTTTTTCATAAAACCAACTCTTGGTTTTACTTGTTAGTTCAATAGTTTTCTTGCTTTCGATTTTATTTCTCCTTTAATTTTCAGAATTTCTAATTTGCTATTTAACTGGGTTTTTAATTTGTTGTTTCTCCAATTTTTTAGCTGCATATTTAGTTCATTGAATTCTTCTTTCTCTAATTTATTCATATAAACATTTAAAGATATAATATATACCCTGACAGTCACCTTGAGTGTATCCCATAGGTTTTGGTATGTGGTTTCATTAATGTCATTTTCTAGGAAAAATAATTAATTATTTCTACAATTTTTGTTTGATCCACTCATTCTTTAAGATGAGGTTATTCATTTTTCAATTACTTTTGGTTCTATATTTCTGGTTCAATATTGCATATGATTTTTATTGCATTATGATCTGAGAAAGATTTATTCACTATTTCTGTCTTTCTGCAATTATTAGGTTTTCATGTCCTAGTACATGGACAATTTCTATCCTTATTCAATTTCCTCCATAAGTCTATCATGTCTAGGGTTTCTAACCATCTATTTTCCTCCTTAAATTCCTTCTTGTTGATTTTATAGTAAAATTTATCTAAATCTGAGAGCGGGAAGTTGAGGTCTCCCACTAGTACAGTTTTGCTGTCTATGTCTTCCTGTAACTCCTTCTGCTCAAAGAATATGGATGCTATGGCATTGGATATATACACATTTGGTATTTAAATTACTGTCTATGGTACATTTTAGGAGGATATAGTTTCCTTCCTTATCTCTGTTAATGATATCTATTCTTGTAGCTGCTTTGTCTGAAATAAGGATTTCTACCCCTGCTCTTTTCACTTCAGCTGAATCAAAATATATTTTGCTCCAACTTTTTACTTTTACTCTATATGTATCTCTCTGCTTCAGATGAGTTTCTTGTAAGCAGCTTATTGTAGGATTCTGTTTTTTAATCCATTCTGCTATTCACTTACGTTTTAAAGGAGAGATCATCCCAATCACATTCAAAGTTATAATTACTAATTCTTTATTTCCCTTCATGTTATTTTCCCTCTGCTTATATTCCCCCTTTTCCCTTTATCCATATTCCTTGATATTTTATTTCTGAATACCACAACGTTCAGTGTGTTTGCCCTCCTATATCCAAGTCCCCCTCCCTTTATTTTTCCTTTTTCCCCTTTGCCCCTTCTTCCTTCCCTTCCTTCTGTTGATTCCTCTTTTACTCCCCCTCCCCTTGTCCCCTATTAACACTTAAAAGATAAGGTAAATTTCACAATTTATTTGAGTGTATGTATGTTAATTTTAAGCCAATCTGATTAGAGTAAGATTCAGATGGTATTCACCTCCTCCCTTCTTCTCTAATGCAATAAGTCCTTTGTACCTCTTGATGCAATGAGATTTACCCCTTTTCAGTCTCCTCCACCCTCCCATCTATTTACTGTTCTCCTTTTGAAAGGGATATTGTTTTTAAATCATTCTATCTGAGTCACAGAAATGTAATGAGTGTCCATCACTTCTGGCTAAGTATATTCTCTCTACTAGAATTACAATTATTGAGAGTTATAACAGTCTTTATCACAAGTAAGGACATAGCTAGTTTCATCTTATTGGATAGCAGTTTCTTGAATATGTCATGAGTGCCCATCTCTTCTGACTAATTAAATTCTCTCTAATAGAGTTACAGTTCTCTAGAGTTATTAAAGTCTTTCTCCCAGGTAAGGATATAGCCAGTTTCATCTTATTTTATTTTACCTTTTCATGTGTCTTTTGAGTCTCCTATTTAAAATCCAAATTTTTTATTAAGCTCTGGTCTTTTCACCAGGAAAAGTTAGAAGTCTCCTATTTCATAAAATGTCCATCTTTTGCCCTGGAAGAGGAGGCTCAGTTTTTCCAGATAGTGAATTCTTGGCTGCATTCCAAGATCCCTTGCTTTTTAGAATATTGCTTTCCAGACCCTTGGATCCCTAAATGTTGATTCTTCCAGGTCCTGAATATTCATTACTGTGGCTCCTTGGTATCTAAATTGTTTCTTTCTGGCTGCTTGCAGGATTTTCCCTTTTATCTTGTTGTTCTGGAATTTGGCTACAATATTCCTTGGTGTTTTCATTTTGGGATCCCTTTCCAGAGGGGATTGATGTATTCTTACAATAACTATTTTGCTATCTGGTTCCATGACATCAGGGAAGTTTTCCTTCACTAAATCCTGTAATATTGAGTCCAGGCTTTTTTTCTCTTCATTGTTTTCAGGAAGACCAATAATTTTTAGGTTATCTTTCTTTCATCTATTCTTGAGGTCATTGGCTTTCCTGATGAGCTATTTTACATTTTCTTCTATTTTTTTCAATTTTTTGGTTTTATTTAACAGATTCTTGTTGTGTTATGAAGTCATTGGTTTCCATAGACTCTATTTTTTTTTATTGGGAAGAATTTTCTTCACTTACCTTTTGCAACTCCTTTTCTAATTGGTCAATTCTATTTTTGTAAGAGTTTTCAATTTGACCAATTGAGTTTTATAGAGAATTATTTTCTTTTTGCATTTGTCCCATGGTATTTTCAAAGGATTTATTTTCTTGTTGCAAGGTATTAATCTTCTCTTGGGTTTCCTTTCCCCAATTTTCCAAATTTTCCAGTTGATTTTTAAACTCCTTCCTGATTTCTTCAAGGAAGTCTTTCTCTGCTGAAGACCAAATCATGTTCTCCTCAGTGGTTCTATCTCTCTCTCTCTCTCTGAGTTAGAGTCTTCTCTTTCTAGGAATTTTTCTATGGAACCCCTCTTACCACTTGCCTTTCTTCATTTTCCTAAGACCTTGTATTGCAGGAGGGGCTGGTTCACAGAAGTTTGGTGTTAGGATCATCAGAGGCATTACACAATGACTTTAGTAACTCCACGTAGGCTGGCCAGTAGGGGGTGCTAGAGACTTTTCTCACTGACTGTAATATCTCCTACCAGCCAGTAGGGGTGCTAGATGTTGGAACTTACCCTCCAGTCCTTATCTGGTTGTTTCCTCACAGTGAAAGCCTTATCTTAAGAAATCTGTTTCATATTATATTTGAGGGAAGATCAGGAGACCTTAGGACAGGGCCTGGCTTCTCTCTGCCATCCTGGCCATAAGTCCCGCCCCCCATTTAAAAAAGATTCACATTCTATTAGGATATATCGTGTCCATATTGAACTATATAAAGATATAGACAAAGTTGATGCTTAATTTTGTTGGTGATTTTGGAGGTGGGCACTACAAAATCTAAAATCAGGAAAAAGTCTTTTCAAGGAGGAAGCACTTGAGCAAAGACTTGAAGAGACCCCTTCCAAGAGGAAGATAGAAGTGAGGAGGGGGAATCGTTCCAGGTATAAGTTTCCAGCCTGAGTAAAAGAATGGAAAATGAGGGAGAATGCCTTTTTGGGGAATAATATATATAGACTATTTTGACCAGAACATGTAATGTTTGATAGAAGTAATATGTCATCTGTCGGAGGAGTTGTTAAATGATTCGATAATTCTGTAGAGCAATTTTGAACTATCAGTGCCACTGGAAGGAAAAGGACCTTTGAGTATAAGGATATTTATAGCAACTCTTTTCTGATGGCAGAATGCTAGAGATTGAGGGGATGCTCATAGGTTTGGGAATCCTTCATGAAATTCTATTCTAAGAAATGATGAACAGAATACACTAAGTAAAAAACGTGCATGAGCAGATGCAAAGGGGAAAATACTATATGCAAAATAATAGTGATGTTGTGGGATGATCTATTGTGAATGACTTAAAGTTTCTCAGCAATGCTGTGACCCAAGACAACTCAGAAGGATTTATGATAAAGAATACTATCCATTCCAAAGGCAGAACTGAGGTGCTTGAACATGGATTGAAGCATACTTTTTAATATTGTATTTTTCATGAAATTTCTATTTTTGGAGGAGGTATTCACTTTTACAACATGTTTATTGTGGTGATGTTTTTCCTGACTATACATTCTTAATCTATATCAAATAACTTGCTTTCTCAATGAGGGGGAGTGGGATGAGAGGAAGGGAAAGAATTTGGACCTCAAGGTTTTAAAAGTCAATACTGAAACTTGTTTTTGCATATAAGGAAGGGGAAAATAAAATAAAGAAAAAAATAGAATATGTAGTGAAGATGTAAGAGTAAAGTGGAACCAGATTGTGAAGAGATTTTAAATTCCAAGTTTAGGATTTTGATTTTGAGTTTGGGGTTCTTAAGATGAAGTCTGTGGAACCTCAAGTGGTTTGTAGACAGATTTCAGGATATTCTGTGAATTTGAGGGGGGGGAAAGTATATCTTTATTTTTCACTAATTCAGCATTTCTTTATGAGTAAACACATTATAATATTATTTTGAGAATGGTATAGAAGTAATCCTGAGACTAACATGTCTGTTTCTATGAGTTATCTTACCAGACAGATGGACTGAACATAGAGTAAGCCTGTTTGATGAAAGGACACAATCAGGAGTCTGACTTTCATTGACTGACTTGCTGTGCCCCCCCCCCCACTCACCCCTGACCAACTGACCCAAATCAACCTTGCAGTTAAACTTTTCCTGCAAAATATGCTGTTTTTATGTCCACCTATTCCTGGGAAAGATTGTCCACTCTTTTTCCCAACCTCTCCTTTGTAGTTTTCAAGAATAAATCTCTGCCTTTCCTGGGTTGTGGATGCCTTTATACCTTGTACTGGGTTGGCACTGTCTGATTTTTCTCATAAGAAAATTTTTCTGCTTTCAATTCAGCTTGAACTCCTCTACATTTTGAGGGGTGGGACTAACCCAGTTGAAAAAGTGGTTTATAGGAGTCACCAGACTACCAACCAGGTAATAGGGATCTATGAAGGCTTTCTGTCCAGAGAAAGAAGTGAGAAAGCTCCAGAACATCCAGAAAAATACCCAGGCATAGGAAGCAGGGTATAGATCTAGATGATCTTCAAAAGGAGATTGAGAAGGATCAGGCAAGTAGGAAAACAATATGATTGAACAGTGTCACAAAAACTCAGGGACAAAAAAAGTATTTAGAAAGGAGATTTGCCAATAGTATCAGAAGTGAAAGCTGAGCAAGAATAGGGACTCATAAAAAGCCCTTTGATTTAGCAACAAAGATGAGTGGCGACTTTGGAGAGAACTTTCACTAGAGTGATAAAACTGGTGGGATTAGTATGTCACATTAAAAAAGATTGAAAAGTGAGTAGATCTTTACACACAGAGACTCCAAAAAGAATATTGACAAGATATAGCAGAGGTTTATAATACTTTTTTATGGGATGGACCCCTTCTGGTAAAGCCCATTGATTCCCTCTGTGAAAAATCAAATAATAGAATTACAATTACATTAAAATGTTATTATCAAAATAAAGTTTTAAAAATTCATGGATCTTGCATATATATATATATATATAGATAGATAGATATATATATATATGCATTTGAATATTGTCCCCTCCTCCCATTTTAGAAGGAATAATGGTTTTTATCTTTCTTTGAAACTCCAGTGATCACCACAGTATGTGATACCCAATAAGTTCTTAATTGAAGAAGGGCTTAGCTATCAAGAAAAGGGAGGTGAATGAGTCACAATATTCTCTTTTTTTTGTTGTTGTTTTGCAAGGCAATGAGGTTAAGTGACTTGCCTAAGGCCACACAGCTTTGTTAAGTATTATGTGTCTGAGACCAAATTTGAACTCAGGTCCTCCTGACTCCAGGGCCGGTGCTCTATCCACTGTGCCACTAAGATGCCCTCTGGATTCACTATATTCTATCCTGCTAGAGTTTAGTTGTGGATATCAAACTTTAAAGACATTGATAAAGTAGAGTGTATCCAGAGAAGAGCAACATAAGAGCATTTTGAGAATATATCATATAATGATCAGATGAGGAACTGCAGAAGTTAAACCTAGATTAGAGAAAACTGGGGGTGCGGTAGGGATAGGTCAGAGGTTAGCTGTCTTCAAATATCCAAGGGCTATCAGGTGGAAATGGAATTATATTGTTTGATACCAAAGGGTCAAACCAAGAGCAGGTGGAAGAAATGGTAAAGAAGTAAATTTAGTTTTGACATGAGGAAATATATTTCCTAGCAACTGTTCTTCTTGTTGTTGTTGAGTCATTTCAGACCTGTCTGATTCTTTGTGACAGCATTTGGGTTTTCTTGGCAAAAGATATTGGAATGCTTTTTTTTTGTGTGTCCTTCCTCCAACTCATTTTACAGATGAGGAACTGAGGTAAATAGGATTAAGTGACTTTCCAGGATCACACATCTCATAAGTATCTGAGATTAGATTTGAACCAGGACTCTAATGCTGATGCTCTATCCAATGTATGACCTCCAGGACTGGCATTTTATCCACTGTGCCACTTAACTGCCTCCTAACAATTAGAGGCATCTGAAAGTGGAATGGCTTATTTTGAGAGATAGTAGATTCCCCCTCTCTTCTAGCTTTCAAGCAGAGAATAGACAATCATCTCTGGGGTATATTCTAGTGGATTCCTTTTTTATAATGAACTACACTAAGATTACAGTACCAAGATTGAAGATTCTGTCCACTTATCAGATTTTGTGATTCTGTGAAATGAGAAAATGGAAACAACTCGTGGAAGCAGAATTCCTACCCCCACCCCCAATTTTGATTCTGGAAAAGAGGATGGTATACATTGACACTTCAAAAAGTTAGTGCTCCAGGCAACTAAAGGTCATAAGTTAGGAAAAAGATACAATTAGGAAATTCTCATATTGACATAATCAGAGGTCTAGACCAAAAGTATACAAGGCACTGTGTGAGGTATTAGGGAATAGGAAGAACTTAATAATTGTTGGAGCATTCAAAGAATTTATATTCCATTGTAAAGGCATAATATATGTACAGACAAATTCAAAAGAATATACAAATAGGGAAGGTATGTTAAAATAGGGTGTCAGGAAAGGTCTTATGTCAGATTTGGGATGTGAGCTATATTGAAGTTCAGACTAGAGAGTTTTCTATAATGAATTTAGATATACTCAGTTTCTCAGTTGAAATTCCTCTAGGAATTGGAGCTAGGAAGGTTAAACCTTGATTTAAAGTAGCCTATTAAGATCTAGGATTTGAGAAACACAGAGACACCCGATAGTAGCCCGCCATCTCCCAGCTCTACCTTTGCACTGATGGTCTCTCCATGGCTGGAATGCTCTGTCCCTTTAACGCTACCTCCTGGTTTTCCCAGCCTTTTTTAAGATTGATCTCAAATATTGCTTTCTACAAGAAGTTTTTCATTTTCCCTTATATTGCTAATGCCTTGGCTAGCAGATTAATTTCCATTTACACTCTATAGATCTTGTATGTATATGTGCATTTGAATATTGTTCCCCCACTCTATAAGAGTAGGAACATTTTAAATTTTTTTCTCTGAAACTCCAGTGCTTATCACAGTACCTGATACCTAATAAGTTCTTAATAAATGGTTCTGGATTAATTGGCTGAATACAACTTGATTGGACTAGAGATATACAGTATTACTGATACAGAAAAAAACGTTACAAATTATTATTTATCATTACAACAAGCCTAGGAGGTAAGTGCTATTATTATCCTTATTTTATATTCTGAGGTGAGTGAGGCAAACAGAGGTTAAGTGACTTGCTCAGAGTCAGAGATATTAAGTGTCTTCAGAATTTGAACTCATGTCTTCCTGCTTCCAGGTCCAGTACTCTATCTCCTACCCATAATAGAATAATTCTAGGTGCTTCTGAGAAGAATCTTTAAGGGTAAGAAGACTCTTTATGTCTCTAAAAATAACATTTCTTGAATGTTTTCATATTGTTCCAGTTTAGAGTGAGATTCAAGGAGACTTTGGGAAACCTAGAAACTTCCTAAAACAGGGGCATGGGAATACCCTGTGTGCATATTTTCTCCTGGGAGTTGCTCCAGTTTACCCAGTCTAGTCCAGCAAACCATAGACAGAGACAGTTATTATTGACTACACTGAGTTAAATCCATGCCTGGGCTTAGTCATTTTTGGAATGCAGTTCCTGCCCAGGTAAAGAGATATCTAGGCTAAAACTTGTTCTTTGTAATCTCATGAGTGGAATTTCTCATCATCATAACAGAAAAGTGGTTTTTTGGGATGTGAACACAAGAAACAAATTTCTGATTTGGGAGTGGAAATTTTGACATGATTTCTATGCAACCTTTTCTGTTTTCTCTCTTTTTTTGGCAAATTAAGTAATAATGTCACAATTGAGCACATAGAGAATGCTGCTTTGTATTTTGAACACCTTAGTTGTAATACTCTAAGAGAACAAAGTCTGCATTCTTATCTGGAAGAGTGGCTAAACTATTCATCTAAATTGTTTTATAATATAGATTAAGTACAAACAGACATCTAAAGGGATTTTTTATCTCTAATCCACTTGAGACAATTGATAAGGCTTTTCAAATTAGCTGTCATGTTGAACTAACTTGTTTTGTTTTCTTTAAAAGCAAGGCCATTAAGAGCCAACTGGAATCTTTCCTGGATTCCAAAGCTGATAAAAGTGGATTGTATCCACTAGGATCAGGGAGAATTCAGATACATTGTCTAGGAAAATACCTACAAAACCATCTCCTTCATTATCATCCTTAATAGTTTATTAATATTAAAGTTTAATGACTATTAGTATGATTTTATTTTAAGTTGAGTTTTTCTTTTACAATTAAACTATAATTTCTAGGTAATGTGGAAAATGTCATCATTAATATGGACCTACAACAATAGAGTTTCCATGCACTACCTATTCACTGTTATGTAACATACAATTCAGGGCCCTGAAATCTGGTCACATGGGATCAGGTTTAATCTTGGAGGTCTGTGCCTTCAATATATAAAACAAAAATTCTTTAGACATTATGTCACAGGTTGACTCTGGGAAATCTCTGAATAGACTTCTTTTCAAAGTCTTTGAAAATGTGTATCATAACTACTTGTACTGACTCCCAAAAGTAAAGTATTATATTTTAGTATGAACATTTTTAACTTGGAAATTGCCAATTGCTACAAATCAAGACTTGACTGATTGTTCTGTTGATTATGAAGATTTAAGAAAATGATAGAGAAAATATTAATTATGAAGATAAATTTAAACATATGCCATGCATTTTTTGAGATCCAGTTACTAAATATTCCTGCCTAGGTATTATCATAAAGTAATAATGATATACCAGATAGAGGAAAATTGTTTTTTACAGAGGGATCCTCAGAACATTATATGGAAAACCATGCTATCTATGCTTCTATTTATCAGTTTTAAGGCTCTGCTTGTAGCTGTTTTCACTTCAATTCTTCTTAATTTGTCTTGATCTTCTCTGATATCATAGTAATTTTTTTGTGTTCAGAATATTTTTTGTCCTATGCTCATTTTTCCAATGAGATTTGAATATAAACATATATCAATAGTGATCTATATAATTGTCTAATGCAATAGTTAATTTTATCCTCTATAACATTAAATGTCATATATATATATATATATATATGAAGGCATATACATACACACTCACATATGTATGTGTGTGTATGGGTGTGAAGGCAAGGAAGCAACTAATTATATCATTATTAAGAAACCTTTAAAAATCGATAGTAATAATTTACTTAACTGCAATTTCTTAATTATTTTTATTCTCCAAGAGAGGCAGGCAACAAGAATTTATTAAGTGCTTAACACTGTACAAAATTTTAGGGAGTTACAATACAAAACAATTATAATAAAAATGAAAGACAGTCCTTGTGCCTAAGTCTGAGGGTAAAAGACTACTTATAAAGTGGGTCTCAAACATAGAGGTAGGCAAGTGCAATATCCATATCGAAGTATAGAAGAGAATTTCCAGGACTCAAACTCCCAGATGGAAGGGGAATGAAGGATGGTCTCCTAAAATACTCATCCAGCTTATTGGAGAGATGCTCCAAGGTGAGAAATACCAGGTACTGACTGATGTTCCAGGGTGTGAAGGTAGCTGAACTGTGATGGTAGAGTTCAGAGAAATCAAAAAATACAAATGGGAGTAGGAAATTAAAAAATATTTCTGAGTCAGACATTTTCCTAGTATTTCTTATAAAAGCAATTATTCAATATTCATTTAACCTTCTTTTGTCTTTTTTCTTCAAGTAAATCATAGGCTTTTTTATCTGAGTTGAAGGTTAAGCTTTATAGGAGGATTATCAGTAGTAAGACAATGAAAGATGAGTTAGTAATACCATTTCTCTTCTGGATTTATATTTATTAAGCACTCATTCTACTCAAGATACCCATTCTAGGCAGTCTATATATATAAAGACAAAGACAAAGACCTGGATATCTACTACTTGATGTTCAACAGGTACACAGAACAATCAAAACAATATACTTTATGTTGGAAGAGAACACTAATTGGTCCCTGAATTGGGTTATCAGGAAGGTGGTAGTATCAGAGCTAAGATATATATTCTGGCAAACATGAGGAGAGAATATATTCTGTGGTTTGGAATGACTGAATCAAATACACGGAGGTAAATGATCGCCTGCTAAATTTAGGAATACCTACAAGAGATCTACAATGTAATGTACTTAAGGAAAGTGATGTAAATAAAGTTAGATAGTAGGCTATAGTCAGATATATACAGACTGTGTAAGGTTTAAATTCCACATTCAATTTTTATTCTATCCTAACAACAATAAAAATTTTAAAGTCATTTTCATTTTTAAAATAGGACCATTACATGGTCAGACACGTGGAATACAGATTCAAGAGTGGAGAGACTAAAATAAGGGATATTAATTTGCTGTCTAAAACACTAGTTAGGTGGAAACTTATAAAGGGTTGAATAAATATGGTGGCTATGAGAGTGGGAAAAGAAGATTATAAATGGAAAAGTTTGTGAAGATAGAATTGACTATACTTATAAACTCTTTGATTGGGGTGGTTATTGAAGAAGGGACAAAAATGACTTTGAAGACATAAATTTTGTAGACAAGTGGGCTAGCAATAAATTTGATTGAAATAGAAGCATTACTGGTATAAATGATGAATTAGGTTTTTGGATACTTGAGTTTCATGTGTCAGTGGAATATTTAAGTATACTAATTCAGCATATGGTTAAGGATGTTTATGAGAAATATAAATATATCTACACTTGATGTACATTGACATAAAGATGATAAGAGAAACCATGGGAGTAGATCAAATCACCAAGGTATCCAGGTTTTGAGACCTGTAGAGGAATGATAATCAAAAAGGAGAATGTAAAAGACTAGTCAAACAAGTTGGAGGAGAACCAGTTGATAACATTGTCAAGGAAGTCAAAGGAGAAACCTGTGTCCAAATAAGGGGGGTATCTGAAGTTTTAAAGAAGTAAACAAATAAACAAGAAAAGAATACAGCTTTCAAAATGAGCAACTTAAATTGTAGGATCATGCATCTATAGTTAGAAAACACTTCAGATATTATCTATTGGAACACACTCATTTTACACTAAGGAAACTGAGACCCTTATCTGATTAAATGCCATTTTTATGGTTATACAACTAGGAAGAATCAAAAGACCATCACTGATAAGTTTTCAGATATCATCTTTAGTTCAGTAGTCAGTTGGGAGATGGATCAAAAGGAGAATAACAAGAAGAGAATTATTTGAGAGGCAATTAGGGTAGATCTCTAATTATAAAATTTTGGCAGGAGACAATCTATCTACCACATAGATATGACCAAAACAATAGTGTTGGCAAAGGTAAAGTCGTCTTCTCTTTCCTCATCCTTGGTGCCCCCTACCTTTGGGCTCTTATGAATAACAGCATTACAATGACACTTGCTAATTTCGTAGGCACCTTACAGTGAAGGAGTACAAAGGAAATGCCTCATTTTGGGGATTCAGATTTAGGTGTATGGTATCCCAAAAGAAGATTTCTCAAGTAGATCTTCCATTCCATCTTTGTGAGCAATAATGCAACTCCAATGATGTTCTTTACAACTCCCTAAATGCAAGGTAAGAATAAACTTGGGGATAAAGACAAACACATAGAAGTTGGTAAGACTATGCTCTATAGCAGAACTGGGGAACCATTTTTCTTCCTCACTTCATTTGGATATTTATAACATCACTCAAGAGCCATAGAAAATTATCAAATTAAAAATTAGTCAGCAGTTTTTGGTCAAACATTTAATTAATTCACCCTTAAAAAGTTTCTAGACTTATTAAATTTTGATTCCCACCTGTGGCTTCCTTGGCAGCACCAGATCAAATGGTTTCACATGCCTATTATGGCCCACTGGCCAAATGTTCCCTGCCCTTGCTCTACAGAGTCATGATTGTGACAGAATATATTCCATTCCACTCATTATTTTGCCAATGCACTTCACTCATTATTACTGCCAACCACAAAATCCAATAGGAATTGTTTAGTATTCTTACTGGCACAAAAGTACTGTCCTTTCCACTCCTTGAAGAAGGATAAATGAGGAAAAGACCTGAAGGTAAACAATAGGGAGGTAGACATGTCCAGAGAAAATTGGCTAAGAAGAATTCCGGAGTAGGAGAGTTACCAAGATGAGGTCTTAATGTTCTAAATTCTTCAAATTTTGAAACCATAAAGATATTTTTCATGGGAACTGAGCTTTCTCAAAGGGAGTATTATTGAGAAAATGCTTTGAATTTGATTTGGAAGAACTCAAACTCTTTAAAACTTTCTTTTCCAGTATTATTTCAGTAGTATAATATTTGAATGATAGTCAAGCTCTCTCTAATGCTTTAAAATTTCATTTAAAACACAGGAAATCAGGAAATCATCAGGAAATAAAATGATTCAGGAATTATGTGTCTTGAGTTCTGTAATAGGTAAAGTTTTTATATTTGACTCAAAAAACCTAAAAGAACTCATTAGCTTAATATAACCATCTTACTCCTGAAAGGATCTATTGGCTCAGAATATATTCATCTAAGATTCAAGGTCCTAGATATTTTGATCAAATTGTCTGAGTCACATGATATACAATGTTAATCTCAAAAAAAACACTTAGTAAATAAATAAAATAAGGACAAAAAAAGACTTTTTCACAGAAATTAAAAGGGCGTGTTTATTTTTTCCTTTTTTTTCCCCAGAAGGAAGTATTGCTTCCTAACTTTTGCCAAGGAGAATAGGCAAGCTATCACCTGCTAACTACCAGTAATAAGCTAGGTATACATCAGGAATTCAAGCTCAACAGAGTAAATTCCTTTCAGCATCAGACAAGGTACAATAAGTGAAATGCCAAATATGTCTAGTTTCCATAAGAAGAAAATTGAATCAACTGAGATTTCTTTGTTGAAAGGAATGAAATCTACCAAAACATGTATTTAGAACGGTAAGAGAAATATAGCAACATTGACTCCCACAAATTAATCTGTCTTGAGCCATTTGTGTTTTTTTTAGTCTTACAAACATAATCCAGATACTTTGCTATATGTCAGATTGTCCCTGAAAAAGCCAACAAAACAGCCAACCAAACAAAAAAATCCAAACAAATATTAAATGAAAAGTATCATGACAAAAACAGACAGTAAAATTGTAAGATTTATGATGCTTATATTCAGAATATGCACTGAAATTCCAACTTGTTTTACCTCTCTTTGCATTCTAGAGGGAAAACATCTTTTAACAACTTTTACCTTAATTGATAATACACACTAACTACAGCACAATTTGTGTTCACAAACTATATATATATACAGTATAATATTGCCGGCATTCAGATAATACCAAATCTAATGTACTGAAAAAAATGAGAAAGTCCATAAAAGCTTCAGTTATTCATACGAGAAAGAATTAGGATAAAATTGTAATGGAAGTGTGAAAATGATTCAGTTAATAGAAGTCAGCATGTCATTTAATACTGTAGTAGTAAGGGACAATTGGAAAATTCATGAATTGGGCAGAATGTCTATTCTGAAAGGGAATTATAGAAGAAAAGGATTTTCCCCTAATTAGAGGCAATTAGAAAATGAAAATGTATCTGGAAATTCATATCTGCTCAATTTTCATTCTCACAAGGTTTAACACTGAATTGTAAATTGTAAAAATCATGATCTTTCACTAAATAAGCAAACAGACAATTTGGGAAAATTATTCATTAACAAGCAAATTTTAACATTTATCTTGTGACATCAGTACACAAAGCAAGGATCCATGTATTAAAACCATAGTCTAGGATTTTTATTGAAACTTTAGGTTTAGGGGTAGCTAGGTGGCCACCAGTGGATAGAGCACCTGCCCTGGAGTCAGGAGCACCTGAATTCAAATCTGGCCTCAGAAACTTAATAATTATCTAGCTGTTTGGCCTTGGGCAGGCCACTTAAGCCCACTGCCTTGCAAAAACCTAAAAAAAACCCCCAAAAAACAAACAAAAAAACCCTTTGGGTTTAAATATGTTATTTTAGTTTCATTAATATTGAAGTTCTGACTTTTCTGGTTGCAATAGGGATTTTTTAGTAAGGAAAAGTTTACCTCATAGGGAGACATTTCACTAAATATTAATTATTTTTTGAATATAATTTTTATTTATTTCATTTTGGATATAATTCATAATGCCAATGGGAGATTTTAAGTTATCTTTCAAATGAAGCTGAACATCTTCTCGCATTGAAAGCTAGTCCAAATACTTTAATATAATGTTTTCCCCATTAGTGTCTAGAATAAACTGCCATAATATCAAAAAAGTTTATTTCATTTCTTTCTTTAACCTGTTCTTTTTAAAATAAGGTGCGCTATATGTGTGTGACTGTGTGTGTGAGAGAAAGAGACAGTAAGAGAGAGACTATAGAAGTGGAGAACTGGTAATGGAGAAAACCATAGGTTCAAGGCTTTATAATTATAAATTGCAGAGAGAGAAAAAGTGCCAACCCATATTCGGTGGAGAGAATTTCTTCATTTGAGAAATCACTTCACCAGTGAAATCAAAAGTTGAATTAAAAGTTTTATGTATATTCACATTTGTGATGTTTATATGTTTATTTGTGTGTGTATATGTATATATATAAACATAACTTGTAAATGATTATTTTTATTTTGTTATTAATTTTGGGACAAAAATAAGTTTTCCCATAATATAATACTATAAAAAAGAAGATTGTGTATGAAACTGCCAATCTACTATGCATGACTTGCTATGCCTTACAAAATATACAACAAAATTATTGTGTAAATTTCTTTCTTCCCTCCTGTCCTTTCCCTGGAGAATGGCTATTTAGACACAAATAGGGATAGACAGATCAGTATATATATATATTATATATATATATATAGTATATATATATATATTTATATATATTGATATAGTATATATACATATGATATATAATATTTATGAGTCCTTTCTCTGGATGCAGATAGAATTTTTCTTCATCTGTCCTTTATAGTTAAATTAGATATTTTAATAGATAGAATAATTTATTTGCTCAAAGTTATTCTTTAAAACAATATTGTTGAATGCTGTATAATGCTTGGCTGCTGGGTTTCTGCTCTTTTCACACGCATTATTTTTGTAGTCTTTCCACATTTTTCCTAAAATCACTGAGTTCACCATTTCTTATAGAATCATAATATTCTATCACAATCATATACCACAATTTGTTCAGCCACTTCCAATAATGGACATCCCAGCAATTTTCAGTTCTTTGGCATCACAATGAAAGCTTCTATAAATATTTAGAATGAATAAGTTCTTTTCCTTTTTACATTATTACCTTTGGTAACAAAACAAAGTAATGGTTACTTCTGGGTAAAAAGTAGAGATAGTTTAATAATTCTTTGGGCATAATTCCAGATTACTCTCCAAAAATAGTTAAATCATTTCAGAATTCTACCAACAATGAAATATTTTTCCAATTTTTCTGCAGAATTTCCAACATTTGCCACTTTCCTCTTCTATCATTTTAGTCAGGTAGGTATAAAATGATATCTCAAGATTCTACCAATATGTATTTTGTATATTCAATAAATATTAAGAACATTTTATTACAGCTGTACCATCGTTTTGATTTCTTCATTGGAAGACTGCTTTTCCATATCCTTTGATAATTTGTCAACTGGGTATTATCTCATTTTCTTATAAATTTGACAAAGTTGTTTATATGTTTTAAATGAGATCTTTATCTGATAAAATATCTACTAATTCTTTTCCCCAATTTCTTTCTGATCTTTGTTACAGTAGTTTTATTTGCACAAAATTTTTTTATTTCAATATATCCAAAAATTATCTAATTTATATCTTACTTCTCTCTCTATCTTTTATTTATTCACAAATTATTCACCTAAGTCATACATAAGTAATACATTTATGTTCCAATTTTCTTATAAAATCTCTTTTTATATACAGGTTATTTATACATTTTGACCTTGCCTAAATTTACCTTATTTAAATGACTCTTGATGGTATATGCTCCATAAGTCAAAGATCTGTGTTTTCATAGCTCTACCTACCATAAATTAGAATTACAGGTTAAGGATTATAGATCCAGAATTGGAACGTCCCTCCAGGGTCATCTTTTATATATGCTTTCTTTCAAAACCAAAAGGAAACTAAAGAAGTAGTTTTTTTTGTTTGCTTTGCTTTGTTTGTTTGTTTGTTTGTTTGTTTCTCTACATCAGGGACATGTATTCAGTCTGAGTTAAAAGGATGAATGCTATATTATTGAGGGACATAAATGGTCTGAAGAACTGCTTTTAGCACTCTCGGGCAACAGACAGTGTAGCTGGCAACTTCTGGATATGCCCTAATGGTTATTTCATCTTTCTAAGGATGACGGGAACAGCAAGGGGAATTGATCTTCTGCATTTTCTGACAGAGACTGATTGCTAAAGTAGAAACAATGGAATGGGGGTGACAAGTAATGGTTTCAACATAGGAGTGAAAGATAAGAAAGGAGAGGACAATTGATCATCATTCCATGACACCTAGATTTTAAGAAATTAGATTCTAAAGGATACAGAAAAACAGTGGGATAATAATTGACTAAACTTTGTGGGATGAATTCAACCTCACAGAGATGGAAAGCTCCCAAGATAAAATTCTGAAGATACAGAAATCATTCCAGTGAGAAGAAAGAAAAAGACTGCTTAAAAAAAAGGTCAATATCCCCTTCATGGGCATTTTATTGGCGCAATTTTTAAGAGTCATTCATAGAAAAAAGAAAGCAAGGGTAGGAAACTGAGACACAAGCTCAAAACAGTACATATTGTCAGAGGTACTAGAATCTCATAGGGCTCTAAGACCAGGATTAAATGCTAGAGAGACCATTTTCCCCAATCTATAGTAGACCAAAAGGAGAATCATAGAAAAGATAGAGCCATTGGAAAAGATGATAACAGAGAGTGAAAAGGCTAAATTATAATTTTTTATGAATGTTTCTGATATTGCTTCCAAGGAAAATGATTTTTAAGTTTCATAAATAAATTTTAAAAAGCAAGCAAGAAATAAATTTTAAATGCATGAAGAAAAAAGTTTCAAACTAAAAAAAGAGATAAAGAGGATCACAGAAGTTAAAATGTACAGATAATTATGCTTACTTGTACTTAAAAGGCTTTTATAAAAATAAAAGCAATTCAACTAAAATTAGAATGGAAAAAGAACAGGGAAAGAGAATTTACTTCTATACCAACACTGATCACGTAATAGGGCACAAAACATTATAATCAAATGCAGAAAGGCAGAAATAATAAATACAACACTTCTCAGACCCATGTTGCAATGAAAAGTACATGTAATAAAGTACATGGAAAGAAAAACCAAAAACCAATTGGAAATTAAATAATTGTATCTTAAATAATGACTGGATCAAACAGCAAATAATAGAAATAATCAATAATTATATTCAAGAAATTGATACTAATGAGACATGCTTTCAAAATTTATGGGATGCAGCCAAGGCAGTTTTGAGGGGAAAACTTTATATCTCTAAATGCCTATATGAATAAAAAGAGAGAAAGAGGAGAATCAATGAATTGGGTATGCAACTAAAAAAGCTAGAAAAAGAAGAAATTAAAGATCCCCTAATTCAATACCAAATTAGAAATTTTGAAAATCAAGGGAGAGATTAATAAAACTGAAAGCAAGAAAACTAAGAGTTGGTTTGATGAAAAAAGTCAATAAAATAGACAAACCTTTGTTTAATCTGATTTAAAGCAGAGAAAGAAGATAACCAAATTACCAGTATCAAAAATGAAAAGGCGTGAACTAACCACCCGATGAGGAGGAAATTAATGAGATCATTTGGAACTACTTTGCTAAACTGTATGTCAATAAATTTGATAAGATGATTGAATATTTACGAAAAAAGACAAACTGTCCATTTTATTAAAAAGAGGAAAGTAAATTACTTAAAAAAACCCATTTCAGAAAAAGAAATTGAAGAAATCATCAATAAACCCCTTAAGAAAAAGTCTCCAGGACAAGATGGATTTACAAGTGAATTCTACCAAAACCTTAAGGAAACATTAATTCCTATTCTATATAAACTATTTAAAAAAATAGACATTCTGTCAAATTCTTTCTATGACACCAGCATGTTGCTGATACCTAAACTAGGAAGAACAAAACCAAATAAAATTATAGAACAATTTCCCTAATGAATATTGTTGCAAAAATCTTAAATACAATTTTAGCAATGAGACTACAGCAAGTTATCACTAGGATAATACACTATGAATGCAGGTAGACATTATACCAGAATGGGCAGGGATGGTTCAATATTAGGAAAACACTCAACATAATTGAACATATAAAGGAGAAACCCAACAAAAATCATATGATTATATCAATAGATGTTGAAAAAAACCTTTAATAAAATAAAGCATTCATTCCTATTAAAAATGCCAGTAAGTTTAGGAATAAATGGAATTTTCTTTGAAATAATAAGTAGTATCTATCTAAAAACCAGGAAAAATATTATATGTAATGGGGATAAAACTCAGCATTTCCAACAAATTCAAGGGTGAAGCAAGGATGATCTTTAGCCACATTACTCTTCAATACAATATTTAGAAATGCTAGCTAGAGCAATTAGGGAAGAAAAAAGAATTTGAAAGAATCAGAATTGGCAATGAGGAAGCAAAGCTTTCACTCTTTGCAGATGAAATGATGATATACTTAGAGAACCACGAAAACTTATTTAAATTACCTACTTGAAACAATTAACAATTTCAGCAAAGTAGCAGTATATAAAATAAACCCACTTAAACATCAAGATTTTCTATATATGAACAAGCCCAAGAGGAAGAGATAGGAAAGTGAAATTTCATTAAAAATAGCTACAGACAACATTAAATACTTGGAAATCTACCTCCCAAGACAAACTCAGAAACTATATGCACACAATTACAAAGCATTTCTCATTCAAATAAAGTCAGATATTAAATAATTGGGAAAATGCCAATTGCTCATGGTTAGGTAGAGCTAATATAATAAAAATGACAATTTTACCCAAATTAAATTACCTATTCAATACCATAGCAATCAAACTACCAAATAATTATTTACTGAGCTAGAAAAAAAAACACAGCAACAAAATTCTTCAGGAGGCAACAAGTGGTCAAGAATATCAAAGGAATTCCTGAAAAAAAAATGTAAAGGAAGGTGGTCTAGCTCTACCAGATCTAAAACTATACTATAAAACAGCAGTCATAAAAACTAATTGGTACTGATTGAGAAATCAAGTAATAGGGGGGGGCTGGTAGGTGACACTGTGGATAGAGCACCAGTCCCTGGAGTCAGAAGGACTGAATTCAAATCTGACTGCAGAACACTTAGTTAATTGCCCTAGCTTCTGTGACCCTTGGGCAAGTCATTCAACTCAATTGCCTTAAATAAAATATAATTTTAATAAAAAAATAGAATAATGGATCCATGAACTAGCGAAATAGCGTACCAAAGGATACATCCTCAGTAAATGACTATTTTAATCTGCTATTTGACAAACCCAAAGACTTCAGCTTCTGGGATAAGAACTCACTATTTGACAGAAGTTGTTGGGAAAATTGAAAAATAGTATGGCAAAAACTAGGCATAGAATCACATCTCACACCCTAAACCAAAATAAGGGTCAAAATTGGTACAGGATTTAGACATAAAGTATAATACAAAAGATAAATTAATAGTTCAAGAAATACTTATTAGATCTATGCAAAAGGGTACAAATTTATGACCAAACAAGAATTAGAGCACATCATAAACTGCAAAATGAATGATTTTGACTAATTTTTAAATTAATATTATTTATTGTTTTATTTTTTTATTTAATTATATTTATTTTCTTTTTATTTATATAAAAT